>NC_053171.1:33687707-33967707 GCF_016835505.1 Polypterus senegalus | reverse complement strand
AAATGCTTTATGTAAATTAAGAAAGGTTGATTAAAAATATGAACAAAAATTGATATTTCTTAATGCAAGTAAGCTGAAAATAAAATAATTGTTTATTTGGAGCAATACGCTTTAATGTAATTATGAGCATAAATCACAATATCAGGAAGTGATAAAAGATAAATGACTCAAAAATAATAAAGTTGGGAGTGCTTTATAAGTAACATGCCACGGTAACAAGTTAAGTGTTGAGTTTGAATATTGAAAATGCTTCGTTTGGGGAAGTAATTGTAATTACCTCTCTGAGGGTAGGGTATACACTTTCCATCGTAAATTTTAAATCAGACAATGTATGACTAACTCAACAAAATATCTGGACACACTTTACATGTATGCTGTTTTTATGTTCAATTGTATTCTTGCCTGGACAGAATGTTAAGATTTATCTTTTATAGTTACTTCAATCTAGATGGATGATGATGCTACCAACAAATAACACCTAAGGTGCAGCCAACAGTGGAGCCCCTAAAGGAGCAATGACAGGATTTATTAGTATTATATACAATGCAGAAATCAATACCAGTCCCTGGTTTGTTCTCAATGCATTCAGGATGAGCACTGAGTGCATGTGACCTCGAACTAGAAGACAGAGCTAGAAAATGGATGGATGCACTTTTATCTCAGGCTATATCCACACTACTACATTTTCATTTATACACTGTGGTTGCAAATTAAAATAATATCCGTCCACACTAGTGTTTTCACATTGTTAACCAAAGTGCCTCCACTCACACTAAAATGACCGAAAACACACATGATGTAGCCAGTAGCCTACACTGGGCATGTGAACATTGGTAGAAACAGGACAAGGAAATGTCCTCCACACTAAACATACATTTGCAGCCTTGTATTTACACACGAAGAACAGCACTGGAGAATACAAGAAACCAAAAAACATTGTTCTGTTTGGATTAATGATGAGGTTGAAATGTTTTTCAGAGTAACAAAAAGTATAAGGAAGCCAAAACGTCTGAGAAAATGTAATAAGAAATGTTGCCCTTCCGTGATTGGACCTAACAACCACAAACCAATCTGAGTGTAATTAGTCTGCATTTTCAAAAAATCATTGTTTTTACCCATCAATACTGCAATGCTGAGCCAGCGTTTTCAATTGCAGTTTATATGACTGTTCAAATATAATACAAATAAATCTTGTTTGATCTCAAGTTAAACAAAAAAAAAACTCCAGTAACTGTTTTGATATAAATTAAGTAATCTCTTTTGTCCTTTGATCTGGCTGATGAAACTACTGTTATTTCATAAGAGTGTCATCAGTCGCACTTCTGATTAATGATGTTTGCTACCAGTGTACTGTAAATTTGCCCAATTTGACTCACTTTAAAGCAGTTGGAGGAAGTTTTGCATGTTTTAAAGTAGTGAGGTACTTCAGCAAAAGTAGCCTGCCAGGAATCAGAGATAGTGCTTACAATTTCTCTATACATAAGCACAAATTGAAATTCTACACATCAGAAGTACCAATGTATGTCTGGCATCAATAGACACGATTTTTTTACGCAGCTTGGGTTAAGTAAAGCACAGTAAATTTTTAATATTAAGCATATGCAAATAAAAATGGTTAGACAAAACATTCATCTAGAAAATCGTTTGTAGTTACTGTCTCTGATTAAGGCTGCTACTGTAATAACTGAGCATCAAAGTCCGAGTGTCCTACTGTTGAGGGAGTGAGGCTGGTTAGTCACACAGAACCAGGTGTCTGGAGACAACCATGAGTGAATTGTGCTTAAATGTGGGTGGGAACCAAGGTTATTATGGTTTTGCCTTTTTATATTAGTTTTTATTTCTATATTTTTTCTGACCTTACTTGGAAGTTTAGTTAAGTTTTAGTTTTCCTTGATCATGTATTTTTAGCTTTAGTTTAGTTTTTATTTCACAAAGACATTTCTATTTTATTTTTATATCTATTCGTTTCTGTTTTAGTTTTAGTAATTATGGCATGGAGCTCCTACGGAGTTTAGTTTTGTATCACAATCAGACAGAACTGTACACTTAGCAGATTTGGATACGAGTTTAATGTTAGTGGAAGCTTACTACACTACATGGTTTACAATCTGGTTTTGTTTTTGTCTGATTAAAAACAATCAAAAACAGATACTGAATATGAACAATTTTACACAATTTTATAATTTTTTAAATATTTTCTCATGAAAATCACGGGGGCTTATGAAGAACAGGGCTCTTAGACTTGAATCATTGTGCATATCCCACCTAGCTGTATTGAGGGAAACAAAGAAAAACAAGCACGTAGTGTGAACATTAGGGGCAGTGAGACTTGAATAGTCCACCATAAGAACAGTAAGCCCTTAATGAGGAGAGTAAGAGCAGGTAATAAGAGTGTGGACAGGCACAAAATAACAGAGACAGCATCTGAGATTAAGAACAATATACTGTATACATTATCTAAACCTGTTTATCCAGAGTAAGATCACGGGAAACCTGGAGCCTACCCAAGCAGGTTTGGATATGTAAGGCAGGAAAAATCCTTGGTAGGCAATATGTATGATATGGCTGATGTTAAGAACAAAAAGAATATGATATTTCAACTATCTATTTTGAGAGAGAGAGAGAAACATTGAAATAAGGGAAATATTTTAAAATATAATTCTGCTAATGGATTACTTTCACAATATCAGGCATTTTGAGTTGTTAATTAAAAATGATAAATTAATAAATATAGAATAAATACAAAAACCTATTAGTATGTTTATTTTTTCATCACTTGGCAAACCCTCTTCGCCTACCTACCTTTGTTTGTATTGCTTCATTGTTAAAACAATGTTTTTAACGCAAAAGTGATTGGTCAGTAACAATATGCTGATCTTGTACGATGACCTAGTCAGTCTCTAGATCAGTGCCGTTTTATTTTCAAAAATCGGGAGTGGTCTTCCCTACACTTTCTCCTATACTCGGATATGGGGATGGATATTTGAGGAGTAAACCGCAAGACAATGATTATATTTTTATATATTGTACATTAAGGAACCATCAACAACAAATCAAATCAAATTAATAATATATTGAACAATTACTATAAAAGTAAAGTTGAATAAATTGGACTCTACAGCTGTATGAATAAAAATGTGTTCAGGTAAAGTACCATTTCTGGGTGATGGATTTGGCCCAAAAGTTAACACAGATCTACAATTGTGGTGTAACAACCACCTCTATCTAGTTGCATTTTTGAGCTAAGTATAACCACCTTGGTGGGAACAATTAGATCGTTCACATTTCTAAACCAAATCCAAAGCCTAATGAAGGCAAAGCTCAAAGTACAGTAGAGGCAGTGATTTTAAACTGCAAATAGCAATGGTACTCTTGTTAACATCATCTGACTAACTTCAAACAAGTACTTATGATGGAAAACCTTCTTTGGCTAAAATATCTTCAAAAAACTCCTCCTTGAACCGTCACCTTATCGTGGTGGAGGGGTTTGCGTGTCCCAATGATCCTAGGAGCTATGTTGTCCGGGCTTTATGCCTGGTAGAACCACCAAGGCAAACTGGTCCTAGGTGAGGGATGAGACAAAGAGCGGTTCAACAAACCTCCGATGAAGAGCAAAACTTTGGACAAGCGTTTTCCCTTGCCCAGACGCAGGTCACCGGGGCCCCCCCATTGGGCTCGGCCGGGCACAGCCGAAGAGGTAACGTGGGTCCTCCTCCCCATGGGCTCACCACCTATGGGAGGGGCCAAGGAGGTTGGGTGCAGTGTGAGTTGGGTGGTGGCCGAAGGCGGGGACCTTGGCGGTCTGATCCTCGGCTACAGAAACTGGCTCTTGGGACGTGGAATGTCACTTCTCTGAAGGGAAGGAGCCTGAGCTAGTGCGAGGTGAGAGGTTCGGCTAGATATAGTCGGACTCACCTCGACGCACAGCTTGGACTCTGGAACCAATCTCCTTGAGAGGGGCTGGACTCTCTACCACTCTGGAGTTGCCCCGGTGAGAGGTGCCGAGCAGGTGTGGGCATACTTATTGCCCCCCGACTTGGAGCCTGTGCATTGGGGTTTACCCGGTGGGCGAGAGGGTGGCCTCCCTCCGCCGGGTGGGGAAGGGTCCTGACTGTTGTTTGTGCATATCGCGCGAACAGCAGTTTGGAGTATCCACCCTTTTGGAGTCTCTGGAGGGTTGCTAGAGGGCATACCTTCTGGGGATTCCCTCGTTTTGCTGGGAGACTTCAATGCTCACGTGGGCAATGACAGTGAGACCTGGAAGGGCGTGATTGGGAGGAATGGCCCCGATCTGAACCCGGGTGTTTTGTTATTGGACTTCTGTGCTCGTCATGGATTGTCCATAACGAACACCATGTTCAAGCATAAGGGTGTTCATATGTGCACTTGGCACCAGGACACCCTAGGCCTCAGGTCGATGATCGACTTTGTGGTGGTGTCGCCGGACTTGCGGCCATATGTCTTGGACACTTTCGGGTGAAGAGAGGGGCGGAGCTGTCAACTGATCACCACCTGGTGGTGAGTTGGCTTCGATGGTGGGGAAGATGCGGTCAGACCTGGTAGGCCCAAGCGTGTTGTGAGGGTCTGCTGGGAGCGGCTGGCAGAGTCCCCTGTCAGAAGTAGCTTCAACTCCCACCTCCGGCAGAACTTCAACCCGCCCCGAGGGAGGTGGGGACATTGAGTCGAATGGGCCATGTTCCGTGCCTCTATTGTTGAGGCGGCTGACGGAGCTGTGGCCGCAAGGTGGTGGTGCCTGTCGTGGCGGCAATCCCGAACCCGTTGGTGGACACCGGCGGTGAGGATGCCGTCAAGCTGAAGAAGGAGTCCTATAGGACTTTTTGTCCTGTGGGTCTCTGGAGGCAGCTGATAGGTACCGGCAGGCCAAGCGAACGCAGCTTCGGTTGTTGCTGAGGCAAAACTTCGGGCATGGGAGGAGTTTGGAGGCCATGGAGAACGACTTTGGACGGCCGAGGAGATTCTGGTCCACCGTCCGGCGTCTCAGGAGGGAAGCAGTGCAGTGTCAACACCGTATATGGTGGGGATGGTGGCTGCTGACCTCGACTTCGGGCGCTGGGTCGGTGGGAGGAGTACTTGAAGACCTCCTCAATCCCACTAACATGCCTTCCAATGAGGAAGCAGAGCCTGGGGACTCTGAGGTGGGCTCTCCCATCTCTGGGACTGAAGTCACCGAGGTGGTCAAAAACTCCTTGGTGGCAGGGCCCGGGGTGGATGAGATCGCCGAGTTCCTTAAGGCTCTGGATGTTGTAGGACTGTCTTGGTTGACACGTCTCTGCAACATCGCATGGACATCGGGACAGTGCCTCTGGATTGGCAGACCGGGGTGGTGGTCCCCTCTTTAAAAGGGGACGGAGGGTGTGTTCCAACTATAGAGGGATCACACTCCTCAGCCTCCCTGGAAAAGTCTATTCGGGGTTCTGGAGAGGAGGGTCCGTCGGATAGTGAACCTCGGATTCAGGAGGAACAGTGTGGTTTTCGTCCTGGCTGCGGAACAGTGGACCAGCTCTTCACCCTTAGCAGAGTCCTGGAGGGTGCATGGGAGTTTGCCCGACCGGTCTACATGTGTTTTGTGGACTTGGAAAGGCATTGACCGTGTCCCTCGGGAATCCTGTGGGGGTGCTCGGGAGTATGGGGTACGGACCCCTGATAAGAGCTGTTCGGTCTCTGTACAACCGGTGTCAGAGCTTGGTCCGCATTGCGGCAGTAAGTCGAGCCCGTTTCCAGTGAGAGTTGGACTCCGCCAGGGCTGCCCTTTGTCACCGATTCTGTTCATAACTTTTATGGACAGAATTTCTAAGCGCAACCAGGGTGTTGAAGGGGTCGGTTTGGTGGACTCAGGATTGGGTCACTGCTTTTGCAGATGATGTTGTCCTGTTTGCTTCATCAGGCCGTGATCTTCAGCTCTCTCTGGATCGGTTCGCAGCTGAGTGTGAAGCGGCTGGGATGAGAATCAGCACCTCCAAATCCGAGAGCATGGTCCTCAGCCGGAAAAGGGTGGAATGCCCTCTCAGGGTTGGGGAGTACAAGTATCTCGGGGTCTTGTTCACGAGTGAGGGAAGAATGGAGCGTGAGATCGACAGGCGGATCGGTGCGGCATCCGCAGTGATGCGGCTCTGCATCGGTCTGTCGTGGTGAAAAAGGAGCTGAGCCGTAAGGCAAAGCTCTCAATTTACCAGTCGATCTACGCTCCTACCCTCACCTATGGTCATGAGCTATGGATAGTGACCGAAAGAACGAGATCGCGAATACAAGCGGCTGAAATGAGTTTCCTCCGCTGGGTGTCTGGGCTTTCCCTTAAAGATAGGGTGAGAAGCTCAGTCATCCGGGAGGGGCTCAGAGTAGAGCCGCTGCTCCTCCGCATCGAGAGGAGTCAGATGAGGTGGCTCGGGCATCTGATCAGGATGCCTCCTGGGCGCCTCCCTGGTGAGGTGTTCCGGGCACGTCCAACCGGGAGGAGGCCCCGGGGAAGACCCAGGACACGCTGGAGGGACTATGTCTCCCGGCTGGCCTGGGAGCATGGGATTCTCCCGGAAGAGCTGGAAGAAGTGGCGGGGAGAGGAAGTCTGGGCCTCTCTGCTTAAGCTGCTGCCCCCGCGACCCGACCTCGGATAAGCGGAAGAGGATGGATGGATGGATGGATCTTCAAAAAAGGTCCCAGTTAGACATATAAATATTTATACCTGCATGGAGAAAATATTAAACGTTTTAAAAATAAATATACCCTGTTTCAAGGGGAAAGCCAGATTATACTTTGGTATACAAAGATATAATTTAGGCTAGTAACGATGTAAATGATGTATGTTGTCTCTATCACTCACTTTTGTTAACATCACAGCTGGAGTCAAACCATGTTTCAAAGAACTCGCAGTTTGCATTCACAGAAAGATGAACTGTAATATAGGCATTTGAACTAAACACTGTGCAGTCACAGCCAGTTTACTGAACTCCTGTTAAACACATTAATAAGAAAGAGTCACTGGAGGTGACTAGTTATTGTAGTCAATACGCATGAAACAGCAGATGTGTCTAACAATGACAGCACACAGGGCATAAATGTTATTTCTAGATTTGGGTTGGGAGGCTTCACGTGTAACAACAAATTGAGGGGATTTTGTTGATTTCAGGGGAGATTTCAGCATTGCGTTTATAGAAAATTACATAATCAGAATGGATTATCTAGCTTATTTGACTACATGCATGTACTAAATTTACTGGCATTTTCTATGCACCTAAAAATATATACTACTTAAAATCTATAATAAAGAAAATAAAAACTCAATTATAATTATATATTATGCCACATAAATTACTGAATAGTAATGGTATTTAGGCGTTTTCATTCACACAAACTGCATAAACCCTCTTTTGTAGCAACACACTTTATCAGGTTTGTGACTCTGCAGTTGTCTACTCCATATACTGTAAATATCAGTCTCACATTAGCTGATTAGTAACACATACTTAGGAGTAATATTTAATGGATAAATCAAATTAAAATGTCAAATGTCACAAATAACTGATTCTTTAAATTTCCTTTGTTATATTTTTCCCCAGCTTTAGTTTCTTTTGGTATTTGGTACACTGTATTAATCCCTGAGGGGAAATGGTCTTTCACATGACCTTTCACAGTCAGAGTGCAGGGTCATCCATTTTTTAGATTAAGGGCTTTGCTCAAGAGCCCAACAAAGCAGGGTCTCTTTTGGCAATAATGGGATTTGAACCAGCAACCTTCCAGATACCAGCAGAGATCCTTAGCCTTAGAGCCTTCATTTGTAAAATTAAGCTTTTCAAATGGAGATCATCATTATTGGTTCTCATATAAGTAAGATCAGTGCTTGGTATTGCTTACAGTATGCCTGTGTACACTGGGCCTAACTATCCTGAACTGCAGCAATTAGTTGTAATAACTACTACTGCTAACTGAACACTGCATCTCATTTACTTTTACAGCATTCAAATATGGGTTGTGTGAACTTTCACAAGGATTTCAAGGTTTTTTATTTAAGTGCCCCTTTATATGAAAGTACCTTAAGCACTTTACATTAATAATACATAATTACAGAAAGAAGAAAAAAAAATACAGGTAACCAAGAATAAGTTCTATATACGAGGGACTTTCAAGAAGTTTCCACACTTTTATATTTTCAATAGAAACGGTAAAGGCGGGAGGAGTAGTAATTAGGCATTAAGAAGTTGGTACAACACATAAAATAATTGCATCACAAAGAAAGGTGACTACTGTGTGTAGAAAAGTGATGTCATTTGTTTTTGAAATTCTTAAAAAATAGTTAAAAAAAAGTGTGGAAACTTTTTGAATGTCCCTCGTATAATTGCATAAAACAAGACCATCGTAAAAGATACTAAGATAAATATATATAGATAGCCCATAAATAGGTCAGAGGGAAATAATTAAAATGAACAATCGAATAAGTGAGTCTTTAATTTAGATTGAATAAATGGAGTTACCCAATTAAAAGAGCCAAAGAATTCCAGAGTTTTACAGTAAAATAATTAATGGCACTGGCTCTAAAAAGTGTGTACCTTTAAATTAGGATTAACAAAAAGATGGTTTTCAACAAAGCAGAGAGTTCTGTTTGGCAAATTAGGATTAATTAAAGCCACTAAATAGGTTGGTGAACTGCAATGCACATATTTAAAAGTCAACATTAAGATGTTAAATTGTATCAATTTATCAAAGAGGAGTTAGAAAAAGCAGACAAAACTCTCTGCAAACTGTGTGTATCAATAAGCAAAATGCTGAATTTAGAGAGATCTAAAGTTGGTGTAACGAACATTTAAGAAAGACCACTGCAAAGAGCATTACGGTAGCACAGACACACAAAAATAAAAGCCTGAACAAAGCCTCGGCAGAAGGATAGTCTAGATAAGGTAAAACACACAAAATGTTTCTAAAATGAAAATAAACAGATCTGCAATGACAACAAGCATGGAATGATGGTCCAGAGTCAAATACAACACAACAAAGCTTCGCAAACAGGTGGTGATACTAAAGCTGTTACTTACTAAAGGGACAGAAGTTAAAGATATCTAATTAAGATCAGTTCTAGATACTGTACACAGTACTCACTATGTTTTAATAGTTTAGGTGTCATACCAATAGTTATTATTTTGGCTTCAAAATCACATCTAAACACACAAATTTTGAGTTTGCTGGTGCTTCTTTTTAGCAATGAAGTATGATTTTTTATCAACCCAATTTACTGTGCATCTCTGCACTTGTGCATGTCCATTAGAACATTACATGTCGTAACATTAGAGTTGCCTCATACTTCAAATATAAGCTGATCTTCATGTATGTCTGCCCAATATGAAAGTTTCCAGTTTCTAAGTAAGATTTATTTTGAAATTAACTGGTGGACTAGCCCCATGCACAGAGATAGCCAAATGGTTTGATACCAGGTTCTATTATTAATTCCTCAAGCATGTGCAGCTAAGATAGGCATCAGCTCCCCATGACCCTAAACTGGATAAGCTGGTTAGAAAATGAATGGATTGTTAGATAGACAACTGTAGCCTTCTCCATTACACTCAGAGGATGAATGCAAATTTACTTTTGGTAACATTTCTAACTCCCTCAAATGAATGACCTTACAAGTTAAAATGATTGCAAGTCAAAGCTAATTGGTCACATCACAACCACATCAAGGTATAAAGAATCATGAAGTTTTAGGGTTGAAGTAATTCCACATTAGGATAAGATGTTAATCACAAAAGGCTTTTTCACTTTGATAAGGCACAGCAATTTTCCTGCTTTATTAAATAAAAACTAAGCAGGATTTATTTATTCTTATTTGAAAATTAAAGCCACGGCCCATTACTTTGTTTATTCAGTACTATTCACATGACTAAATTATTGAGAAAACATCAAGGTAACTATAGGAATCATCTAACACTAATCTAAAGAGGTACCAGTATCAACTGTAGAAAAGTACATGGACTCATTTTTGCAAGAAACTCAAAAATCGAAATAAACTTACCTATAAAAGCCAGAAGGTCATTTCTGCTGGACCAAATGTCCAGGAGGTGAAGCTGGATAAGGTCCAGCTCCACTTACTAAAAGTCAGTGCTCAACCAATTGATGTGAACTATAAATGCAGACATCCAAGATAACAATTTTTTCCATTGTACGGTTCAGAACTTCGGTACCAAGCAGTCTAATTAATAGGAAATAAAAATAAATTAAGAGAGTGCCAGAAATATTAGAAGCACCCTGTGAAAATAGAAACAAGGCTCACTTTTCATTCAGAGCAATAGCCAAACTGACAAATAACAGTATCACAGGTGTTATGCATTTCTTTAATAATCTAGACAGCGTATGAAAACTGAATATGTAGTCAGCTGTTAGACTTAGTGCTACTGAGTAACAGCATGTGATATTTATGGAAGAACTGGACAGAATGTAAATCTGTCACATGGGACATTCACTAACATGCCAAAAATGTAATCATTTAAAGCAGTTAGTCCATTTAACTGTACATCATTGGATAATGAAAAAATGCTGCTCTCCAAAGAAGGTAGACACATTAAAAAGACTACATGTAAATTTCACAATGACATTGTTATGACCTAGAATCTGATATTGTAAGGCATTAATCCAAAAACACTTGTGTGTGCACTTGTGACTCTTCTTGCATGATTTTTATTCTACTAGCTATTCTTTTTCTGTAACCACATATACTATTAAGGGGTGTAGAAAACTGCAATTCTTCTCAGAAACAACATCCTTCAAAGAGGAATGAGCTTTGAGACAGTAGTCCATTACACTGTATAGTGCACACATAAGCATAATTACCAATGTGCACTCACAGTGAAGAATTATATGACATTGACATTGGGTTGAAGACGTGAAAACATCCATAAATGTTTGTTATGCTTTTTAAATACTGTGAAAATCATCTGTGGGTTTCAGAAAAGTCCTATATAAATACTAATTATTATAATTATTAGTATTATTTTTATTGCTAAAGGCAAATTGGCCATTTGTAAATCTAATCCTTGTTCCTTAAACAAGTTCTAACTTTTCTCTAAAAAATGTAACACCTTTAAGGCTCAAATATCAAAATCAGGCTCATCGATAGTAAATGCATTAAAATAAAAATTGCTATAAGGAATTATACTAAACCCAGCATGTTTTTATTAGTTCATCTTTAGGAAAAACTACAAACTACTGCCTACTCTATAAAATCTGAGCCTTCACTTTTCCCTTACATTTAAAGAGAATTCTGTGTTCTATATTGCCAAAACAATAGGATCTCTCTCTTATGATTACAATTAAAAAAGAAAATGAAATGAGCTGAACAAATGAATGAAAAAAAAACATATCGAATGAGTAAGTTAACTGCATTAGACTGCATGTTTGACTGATGCCTGTCAAAAGGTAGGATGACACCTAGCAGGAATATGAATACTAAAGATCGGCATCAACTAGTGGGGTACACACACACTTGGCTAAAAAGCTGATGACCTGTGCTTGAGATTCTATTACGCCAACAGATTTCTGCAATGAATTCAAAAGACAAAGTCGGCTCCCAGCTGTGACATCTGGAGGCCAGTCTTGTTAGTCACGGCAAGAATTTCAAAGTCTGTCTAACAGGCTCAGCCTTGATTAAGCTTATCTTTCATTGACAATGCTTATAAATGCCACGGAATTCTTCTTCTTCATAAAGACTCTTTTGTAAATGTGCCAGGAGTGTCCGTCACCTTTTAGTGTAAGCACAGAATTGACCCAGAAGCAGTTTTTTTTTTAAATGTTAGGATATTAAAAAGTGGGCAGATGAGGCTAAATTTCGTTCAATTAAAAAGTCGGGGGGTGGGTGGGAACTGTTACCAGGTGTGTCTACCCAGAAATATAGCCATTGTGAAACACGTCTTTCAGCCCACACTGACATCTAGTGTACTATAGGAGGTGGCTGGCTAGCACTGAATCACAGGAAAAGAGACAAGACTCTATGAGAAGAGAATGTGTTAAGATGGGAATGAGAAAGCCTGAGAGTAACTGGTATAGTGCTTGTGAAAGACAACTTAATGGAGAAGGCATTTGGATAATAAGGGATCTTGAGGGTTCGAAGTTTACCAAGGTGTTTGTGCCAGATTTGTATATAATCTGTTATGAAAAGCTCTTGAAAGAGGTACTCATTGACATAAAAAGCATAAAGAAGTCATCTGCAAGATGAGACTAATAACCTGACTGCTGAGTGCTTAACAACGGTCAAAAAAGGGTTATGGTGGACTTTAACATTTACAGTTTTTCCTTAAAACATTTACTGTTTTACCCATAGGTAATTGACTTCCCAAAGGAGGTTTATCAGGCAATCCCACTGGTAGATGAGCTCAAACAAGCTGGAAGGAAGCCCCAGAAAAGTGAGAGACTAGCACATTACCACAGCTACTCTCACTAGGATGAGCAACTGAAAAGTTAAGTGATGCAACTTACTAATCACAACAGCCTAGCAACTGTCCGAGTTGGAGTCTTACAGGCAAAATTTCTTAGTTAGCAATGCTAGTTACAGTTCCAAGCTGCACACTAGAAACTCACAAATGAGTTCAATCTTTTCTTGATTCACCATCTTAGGAACTGTTCATTTCATTAAGTATCACTGAGGCTAGAAAGCAACACCAAGAATACATCATTCAGAAATTGAAATAAGCTAATTTCATTCAGCAAGAGCCTTTATTACCACAAATGTCCTCTGAATCTGTGAATGTGTACTGGGTGCCTTAAGAACGGAGTGACATTACTATTGTGATCTTTTTTCTTCATTTCTTAAGCCTCAAACTAAATTTGCTCCAAAAATATGATTACAAGAAGTAATACACAATTTTCCATACATGACTACATAAAAGACCTCAGTGAATTTTCAGTTTTAATATGCCTGGTCCATGTCTGGGTACAGTTGGGCTTCTTCAGGTGCATCGGTTTCCTCTTACATCTCCAAGCTACTGTATGTAGGTTATGCTAACCAGAGTCAGTAAATGTCTCAGTGTTTAGGAAGGCTGGTTCCTGTCCTAAGTCAGATACTTTACCATATCATGTAGTTTTCTGTGATCCTCCTCTGGTATACACAAGTTAACAAAATACATGGTTGATTGATTTGATGTGGCGTAGTAGTTAATGCTGTTTCATCAAAGGTCCAGGGATTGAGTTTGCCTTCTATCTTGGTGAATGTTTACGTGACCTTTGCATTGGGTACTTCGTGTCCACACAATATTATAAATGAAAAGAGGGGGAAAGGTGATTTCAGTGACGGTGATTCACACTTTCATTATCTCTCTCTCTCTCCGCAAATTGACTGACAAAAGTCAAGTAGGAAATAGGCAACCCGCTTGAAAAGTTCGATTCAAATGTGAAACCATTAGCTGTGTTAATTCATTGCACACCATTATAAAAACAAGCAAAAATTGGCATATCGACAGAAGTTAAGGAATGCTGTAGCACCATCAGCACCCCACCTCTCACATCTATAGGAACTGTGCAGTTTGTGTGATGCTAATCTGCACTCCTGCATAAAGTATGATGGGGAGGTACAATAACTTAATAGTTTTCTAGCGTAAAGACTGCACTCAGTAGCACAGTGACGCCAATTCTCATCTTTGCTACGTGTTTGCAGCAAAAAGGAGAAAAGCACTCATAGTTGTTTAACCAACTCCTTCAGCTACCAGCTTTCTCACCGGCTTACTGAGGGATGTTTGTTCTTTTAGCTCATCTTGTGGAGAAAGGCTGTGTCTAATCCCCAATTTACTGAATTTACCTCTAACTTCTGCAATCTCAGAGAGGATGACTAGAGGGAGAAGGAACTTTACCCTGAGTGATTCATCTCCAGTGACATCTACACTGATGAATTTCATTTCTGGTTGGAACTGAGTGATGGGCAACAATGAGTACAGAAAGGACCTAGAGATAGGGTTCTCCCTTAGGCCATTTTTGAAAGGCACATTGTAAATCATCAGTGGTCATTGTTGAAAGCAACACAACACACATGGTAACATCACCTTCAAGGACACCATAAAATGTGTTTTTTCCAACACATCACATGCACCTCTCATCAATACTGAAGTTTAATGAAACAACACAACTATTAGGAGGTCTGCAAGGTTTCTCAACCTGAATACAAATAAATACAATCTTTTAGTTATTTAGACAATCTTAAGATACCAGGATTGCACCAATCACGCAGTCATAATCATATTACATTTGACTAGGAGCATCTAACAGAATAACACCTCTCAGAAAAACATATACACCTTTACATCATATTTAAGCAAGCCATGTAGTTAGTAGTGCACATACTACTTGCTGACCTTTTTACAATAAATTAGGAAAACCTGTCCCTTAATCTCTCCTTTGTGAATTTTTTTCCTTATATCAGTGTCAACATCTGTGCAAAATTTGGTGGAGATCAGATGGCACAATTTTTCATTTTTCACAGTGTGCTTTATTGATTGCTTACAAAAAAAAAATAAAAAGAATTTAGTGAAATATGGTAGCATATTAAGGTCTATTTTTACACATTATATGAAAGACATTTACATAAGCTCAGCAGTGGCCAGCTTTTGCTTTGTCTTCTAATTTTATTCATATTGTTACAATTTACATTACCTGGAAACTACAAACATCCCATAGTTGAAAATTTAAACTACTTTGAGTCAGGCTCATTTTAAATTAATTTTGCCTTAGACTCTATGGACTTGCTTTCATTGGTGAGATGGTTTGATAGATCTGTTTTGCACCTTTCCTATCTGAGCACCAAAATCATTTTATAAGGATGTTTCTGTATTTAGCTGCATGTGCAAATTCAGTTATCCCAGGGCATTTCTGCTGTTGTATTTCACCAAATCTGTAATTTATTGGGCAATTTAACTTGCTCTGTCTTTTTTATATTTACTCTATCATTGGAATTCATACATTACATATTCAATTGAAAGAATGCTCACTCCATCTAAACTAAATTACAATAAAAAATTCTCATTTGAAAAATGTCAGGCTAAGATCCTGTAGTCAATGGACCTGTGTTGGTCAACAGATAGTTAATAGATTTAAGTTACAAGGAAAAATATAAAACAAGTAGAAACAGCCACATATACTAACATAATAATAATTATTCCCTGAATACTAATAGTAGAAACCAGGTTACAGAATGCTACATAACTTACAAAAATGCGCTTGTAGTGATAAGTGAACTTCTTGACATGACTTTCAGATCTTTTGTCCACATACTTTAAACTCTCCCCCTCCTTCTTCCTCCAAACCCCAAGGTCATACTTAAAAACAATAAGTCACATTGACTTGTTCATGCAAGACAGTCCTGTGCTCTTTATAAGATTTAAATCATTCTGCTTTTCAATTTTTGGCAACACATAGTGCTGAACACCAGACTATGTCCAGAATGTTGACTTCTACATATTTTAATAAATGAAAAGTTAAATGCGGAGCTATGTGCCATATAAACCATCCACTTTTCCGGCTTCATCAAACTTATTTTAATTTCTCTGTCTCACAAACCAAGTTTGAATTATAATGTCAGTAACTGTAATAACATATTCATTCAGTTAACTTCTTTATCTAGGGCAGTGGTGTGGCAGAATGGTTAGCAGCCACCAGAACATGTTGGTCAATTCCCTCCCTGGTGCATGGTAGCAGATTGACACATATACTGTAACTCTAAATAAAGTACTGTACACAAAGACCCCATGTAGAATTACCCTTCACAAGAAAAAGGGTGAGGATCAGGTTCAATGCAAGTCAGGGTGCAAGCATAAGTGAGACAGACAAAGACACAAACCTTTGCAACAGGACCAACATAATGTACTGTAACTCCCTGATGGAGAAGATGCCAGAGCCCATACAGGAATTTAAAAAGTGCTGGCTAGTATAGCTGGACACAGTCCTAAGTAAATCACTAGCTCTGGAACTACACTTCTTGTTTAAGAGCTCAGTATTACTCTGGAGTTTTCCTCCACAGAATGCACCAGGTGGGTGTGGTAATATTCAGAGGTACCTACATGAGTGCTGCACCACTGAAGTTTGTACCAGTGCCTAAGAAGGCTGTTTCAATGTAGCCTTAGGTTCAGAGAGGGAAAGTCTGACTTTTATTTGTACAGTATACTAAAAAAAATAAAAAAAATTCAGTCTTCCTAGATACCCTGGATTAAGTGCCTGAAAAACTGCCACCTACTGACTCAAGCAGGAACTTACAGTTACACCCAGGGACGCGGTTGGGAGAGGCAGGCTGACTGACTTGTATCCATACTGTTTATACAATGTTATTGGGCTTCTGTGCTAGTAATGGACAGAATGTAGCAACTAATTATACAGTTAATAATAATCGGTATAAGCAGGGTTTAACAAACAATAATAATGTGTAAATCAAAATTATATATTTAAAGTAGATAACAGAATTAGAAAACAAAGAAAAAATATGTTGAAGAAAGTGTGTTCAGGACAAAGTACATAAATTGAGTAAGTGAAAATATTATATAGAAAAAATAATAAAAATATAGGAATAAATATATCCATCCATCCATCCATCCATTATCCAACCCGCTATTTCCTAACACAGGGTCAAGGGGGTCTGCTGGAGCCAATAGGAATAAATATATAAAACACTAAAAGGAAAATAAACAAATATCCAGAAATATAAGGTGGCAACAGAGGAACAGTGGACTAGCATGAAAACAGAGACAGATAGAATGTCCTTAATCAAAATTAATAAAGATGAGCAGAATATACCGGTAAATGGAAAAACATATGATAAAACTGAAAGATATACGCATATCCTTTCTTGGGAGATGGAAACATCGCTTGACCTTTTTAAATTACTTGAGCTTTTAAGATTTTCAAAGGCGAGTGAAACGGTGCTCCAGATGAAGAAAACTGGAAAGGCCAATTTGTATGATGCAGTATAAGAAAAGAAAACAAAAATGGAAGAAACAATAAAAAAATGATACCTGTTGTACAAGAGAAAATGTCATAGACCAGGTTACAACCAGAACATTTAAGAGGAAGGGATACGCAACTACACAGAAAAAAAAGAAAATATGGTAAATAAAGTAATAAAGAAGAGTAAAATCAGAGTGGCACAGAAAACTGAAAGGAGAAAAGTAGGTAGTCAAGTTTAATTAAGGACAAGTCAATCTTTATTTAGTCTGTAATTAGAGGAAATCCGTAGTTTAAACTTGAGAACTGGAAAAAAACAAAATTAAATGAAATTACTGAATTAAAAATAAGTGAAACATCAAAGAAATATTACAACAGAAAAACTAAGAAAAATAAACATACTGTCCTTGTCGCAATTAAATACTGTTGAAGGATTTCCATCAAAAGAGTACAATAGATGTGCATGTTGGGAAAGGGAACTCAAAAAAAGCAGGTGAAATCATTTAGGAATAGAACTAAAGCTATAATTAAGAGTGAATCTGGGATAGAGGTCCCATTTATTAATATAATTATGAAAAAAATGTAATGAACCAAGATCACCATTTCAAATAAGAAAAATATCATCAATATATTGTAACCATATATAATATGTTCAGAAAAAACATTGTCACAGGAAGAAAGTATTTATTTTTTTGAATTGGACACACAAAATATTAGCAATACTATGCTAATACTAAGGCTGAACCCTCTGCTATATAGTGATGACAAAAATTGCTAAAGACAAAAAAAATTCCAATTCAAAGAATTATTGGTAAGTTTACAAATTAAATCAAAAAAGTCTTCAACATATTAAAAATTCATTGCAAGAAATCCATGAAGTGAGTAGAATCTTTTATATAGGAATATCAGAGACAGACAAATGTTGTCATGTAAAAGTTAATGAATTGTGCGTTTGCAAAACTGAATTATTGCCAGAAACCATAGGTCTGTTAGGGGAATTATTAAGATTATTGTGTATCTTTGGTAGTAGATACAAACAGGTAACCAAGGATGTAGATTGAAAAATTATTTTTGTGTCTTGGCATCAGTTAGTTCAACAGAATGAGTATGAGTAAAAATGTCATGGCAGGGTCACTTGTTAATTACCACCAGGGATAGCCCTCTAGCCCATAAATCTGGAGGGTCTTCCACAGATCCTGGCTTCACTGTGAATATGCTAGGGAGCTGGTGAATGTACTTGTGTTTATTGTGATTTTTGTGAATTATCAGACCTCCGATTTTTCGACTTTCTGCTCTGTTTTTTGGTCTTTCTTTTGGATTCAATATTGGCACTTTGTTCGACTTGGACTGCCTGTCTCTGCTAATTCCATTTTGCCTTTGTGCTCCATGGAACTTCATTGCGATTGGAATCCTTTTAGTGAGGAACAAATCTTTAATTTTATAAAGATTCACTGTTTGCGCTTATTACTTGCTGGGGCTTGACGGTGATATCCCCCTCGAATGGGCATTATTGTAAGTGTTTGGAACTCTTTTGTGCTTGAGACAACAAGTCCATGACAAATAAGGATTTAATTAAAGTTATAATGTGGGGAGTGGCATCTTTTTTAATAATTCATAACAGGAGCAATCATTAAATTGTATGAAACCTTCATTAATGTAAGTAGAGGTATTCAATACAACAATATTTATTCTTTTTTTCAATTTAACTAGAAATTTCCATAGTGCTCTATATAGATTATCTCAGGATTTTGTATATAGCTGTATATTTCTTTAATATCATTATATAGTTTTGGTGTTTTCTGTATGTTCATGCTATTGCTGTATTTTCCTGTCTACTATTTATACTTATATGTTTAATTAATTGAATTATGATTACTAAACTCAACTTATGATTGACTTATTACTTACTAGAAGCATATTAGTCCTCTGTTGCCACCCTGCATTTCTGTACATTTGTTTATTTTCCTTATATCTTCAGTGTTTCTTCTGTGTACAATAGCTATATTTTAAAATGTGTTTTAAAATCTGATATTTAATCAAGCTGACGAATATGAGAGGGAAAAGAATTCCTGAGTGGAGCACTATGAGAGACGCTCAAGCTCCTATAGCACAGAGTTTGATGTGTGGTACAGAAAGTACAGCTGCAGATGAGGATCTGAGTGAGCAAGAGGAGTGTCAGTCTGTAGGATATCAGTGAGGCTGTGAAAAGCTTTAAATCTTCAGAGCGGTATTTTGTATTATTTTCTGTAGTTAACTGGGAGCCAGTGAAGTCGAGAGAGAATAGGTGTAGTATGTTCAGTAGATTTAGAACAGCAGGTTATTATCCTTTATATTCATTGCATTGCAGCAGTTCAACTAACACAATGAAACAGATATAAATGACATGCTTCGCCACAATATGTTACATTTGCATAAACTGTACAACAGAAGAATAACAAATAAGTGTCATAAAAGTTACTTTTCAGTTTCTTGTGAAGGGACTTTGAATGTCTGGTCCTGTACTGACACCTTCCCTACTGTAGCTCAGCAGCATGTTTCAGAATGTAATACAATGATTTATGATGAAGCTCTAGCCAGAAAAAATATTCATTCAGTCTTTTCTTTACTGGTTCCTCAATACACTGCACTCTCTCCCAAGCCTAAGTGTTTAAATGGTTAGATTATCAATAGCAGCAAGGATCTTTCACTTGCCCAACAAGGTCACTGTGCCTCAGCGTTGGACTTCAAGACGGACCCTATATAAACATCCATCCATCATCCAACCCGCTATATCCTAACTACAGGGTCACAGGGGTTTGCTGGAGCAAACAAGGCAGGAAATAAACCCTGGGCAGGGCACCAGCCCACTGCAGGGCACACACACCCCCACACACCAAGCACATACTAGGGACAATTTACAATGCACCTAACCTGCATGTCTTTGGACTGAGGAAGGAAACCAGAGCACCCGGAAGAAACCCACACAGGGAGGACCCGGGAAGCGAACCTGGGTCTCCTAACTCCGAGGCAGCAGCGCTACCCACTGCGCCACCGTACCGCCCCCTATATAAACAAACAACATTAATTCTATATAGTGTTATACAGAGGCACTAAATAAACACAGATACACAATACAACTCTTTATATGTACTTTTATAACTGAAGCAGGATAACATGACTTGCTCTGTGTCACAAAGTGGATTGGAAGTAGGACCTCGCACAGCAACCTTATGAATTTGAAACCAACTTCCCAGCTGCTACAGCATAAAGCTAGTCACTGCAATCTGTGAACTTACAACCTTGAAACAGCATCCCACATACCCTGGACACACTGTCTGACACTCACTACAACCCCAATGTATATGCTGTGGTGGATATTATTAGCCCAGTCCATTAATTGAATATCTATGTTTTCTTTGGCCTGAGGCATCCTTGTTATTCTATTGAGTACACTGTATTCATGGGTATAGACTGAAGGCCCAGACTTGCATCTTTAGACACACCCTGTGTTTGGGTTACCTCAGTATTACATACAGTATAAAGGAAAAGCCATACAGTGACACTAGAAGTCCCTCACTTCCTACTCAAATGAATTAGAGGAAATCGATACGTGTTGGTTATGAAAAGTTTTCTGGGCAGACAGAGAAATGATTACATTAAGGTTTAGGGAGAGACCTATATCCACAACAAGAAGCACAGGGCTTCTTTAAAGTCACAAAATCACTACATAAAACCAAACAAAACTCCTGTAGTGTCAGTAGCTGCTGAAGACAGCACGTCACGCTTCCAAATGTAGTTTGTCTCTTCTCTTTCAGATTATACAAAGACTCTGGCAAAAGCATTAGCCAAAAGCAATCCTTCAGTCCCAAACATTCATAAAAATGTAACAAACCTGTTTATTTAGCTAATAGCAGAATGCACTCAATATCTCATCCGAGAGAGAGAGAGTGGTTAGGAGCATGTGCTGATAGCATATTGATGCACCCATCATACAACAAAACACCCAGACTGGGACCAGAGTGCATCTGTGCAACAGTGGCTGGAGTGCCAATCCTGCTACCATCCCCTAACTTTTCCCTGTAAGTTGAAGGACCTGCTTGCAGGATTGGATTCAAGTTAACATCATACAGGACGAAGCAATTGCAGGTTAAGTGCCTTGCTCAAGGGTGGCACAGTGGCGCAGTGCCTCGCAGTAAGGAGACCTGGGGCCTCCCTGTGTGAAGTTTGCATGTTCTCCCCATGTCTGTGTGGGTTTCCTCCGGGTGCTCCGGTTTCCTCTCACTGTCCAAAGACATGCAGGTTAGGTGGATTGGCGATCCTAAATTGTCCCTAGTGTGTGCTTGGTGTGTGAGTGTGTGTGCCCTGCGGTGGGCTGGCGCCCTGCCCAGGGTTTGTTTCCTGCCTTGCGCCCTGTGTTGGCTAGGATTGGCTCCAGCAGACCCCCCGTGACCCTGTAGTTAGGATATAGCAGGCTGGATGATGAATGGATGCCTTGCTCAAGGGCCCAATGGAGTAGAGTCACTTCTGGCATTTACGGGATTTGAACCTGCAATTTGAACCTTCCAATTACTGGCACAGATACCTAGCCTCAGACCCACCATTCTTATCCAAACGTTTAAACAAAACACTTCAATAAGTGGTTGATACTGTATAGCCAGAAAAGTCCCTTTGAATTATGCTTTATATATAATTTAATGTGCTCTTTTTTTGACACACACACACACTTTAACATATAGATTCAGCCTGTATTTATACACCCTTATCAGACCCTAGGAAAAGACATACTAATGCTTCAAACTATAACAATAATTTTTAAGCTGTAAGAAAATGTCCTTTTCAAATGAAAACATGTAAATGGGTACAAAACATGGTGTAGCACTATATTTTCTGCCAAAATGTATCAGCTACAAACAACTGGAGTTGTCTAACTTGGAAAACAGAGTATGTGGAGAAAACCTATGCCGTCACAATTAGAAGCACTGCAAAATCCACATAAGACAGAAATAAGAGTGGGGCTGAACTTGTGTCTCTAAAGATTTGATCATGCAGCAATGATCCTAATATCACTGTGCCACCCCACAACACAAAACTATTGAATGTAACTCAGTCTGATATTCTACCAATTGAGCTAAAAATCCAACTATAATAATGTGTTTAGCATTCAGCTATTTGAGAAATTAAACAATGCAACAACGAATTAGGTAGTTTCATTGTTGTCCTGGCACTTGTTTCAGCACGTTTAGTTAAATCCTGAGGAATAATACTTTCAAGTACAAAAATTTATTTTAAAACTGCACATAAATTATGGAAAGAGATCAAGTAAGTTCCCATGTATCAAATTATTAGTTGTTACCTAAGATAAACAAGACCAAGTATTAAATAGAAAAGTATAATATAACCACAGGAGACAAAGCTAGAGAAAATAACACAATCAGTTAATTAAATATACCAGTCCACTCTATAAACAGCTGAATCGAACTGCAGCTGGCACAGATGAATTAGAGCTCCACTCACATTCTACTATGGATATATGGGAAAGCACAATGACCAAACAAAAAAAAAAAAAAAAGAATGTATGTTCACCTCAGAGAATACATTGCATTGAAAATAAAACCAAATAGCTCTGCAAAATGCAGCACAAAAATAAAAGAACTTGCAGATCACACCCGAAAGGATACTCCGTCTATAGTTGCAGCCAAATGCTGTATAACACAAAAGTAAGAAGCTTCCCTTATTTTGAAACAATGTACTGTACAAGATCCAGAGGAAAGAAAGATACGGAAAAAGATTATCCGCTGTGGCAACCCGTAACGGGAGTAACCGAAAGAAGAAGAAGTACTGTACTTGAGATAGATGCAAACGATTTCACGAATTGTACGCGAAAACGCAATTAATCATAAAATTGGTACAGCAACAAAAAATAGTATAAATGCTAGGCTTTATTTTTTCTTTCCTTACCTTCTGGATGAATTACCAACTTCATTTTGCGTTTCCACGGCGCTGTTCATTTTAAGTCGAGCGCGAACCATCAGTGCATTTCTTGGCGTAGGGGCTTCTGGGCTGTTTCAAAGCTAATCTGCATTCAGTTTAGTACCGGCACTTAATAAATAAGTAACGACTCGTCGGCGAGAAAAGCCTAGGTTCCTGAAAAAAGATATTCATAGGTCAAGTTATTGATTCTGGTCGTTACTACGATTTACGAGTTCGCGTTGTTTTTGTATAGATAGGCTTTATTTCCATGTTTCTCATTCCAGTGGACTAAAAAGAGAAGGGTTCGGCTGCAGGTTGAAGACTCGGCCTTCCACGCCATAGGCCTTTTTGGCATACTTGTACATAAATGTAGTTGGATCTGCTATTAATCTTTTCACCTCACTTCTAAAAATATTCATCCCGCATTAACCGGCACTACACTAACATATAATTTATTTTGTATTACTTGGTACGTCTATATACAGCCTCAGTAAGACATCGTTTGATGACATAATTATTTTAAAAGATCAGCAATATTTTAGAAAAACCTCAAAAGTTTAGACAGTGGCTTCGACAAGTGATCCTCGTAACGTTTAGCTAATGTCATAAAGTCTTCTTGCTGCGTTTGTGTCATCTTAATATTTACATTTTAAAACATTCTTGCACTTTGAAAACGTAACAATTCTATAAATATCTTAATACAACTGTTCAAAAAAGTTGCGCCTTCTTACCTAATCCCACTTATTCTCACGATAACTGTCTTCAACTTTGCCGCCTTCCAGCTAAATCTAATGCATAAGTGCATTAAGATACCTGATTTATGACCAGTGTAAATTTCTACCTAAAGTGTAATGTAATGGGTTTCGACAAGATCTGCAAATAAACAAATTTAATGTAAAACTACGAACACAGGTAACTGTTATTTATACCTACAGGTTTACAACGTCTATCTGTATATTGACCCGCCATCGTAACCTCACGTACGGCGTAAAATAAGAAAGACCAACTGAGGACGCCATCTGTGTGGCTCTGCATGCTGCCCTCTCGCAATTTTTAAGTTGAGGGAAATCATTTAGAGTGATTGGGTGCAATTCACTTTTTTTTTTACTGAAGTAAATCTATTTTTTAAGTTCTTCTTTTTTGGCAGTTGGAAAGCCATCTAACTGGAAAGTTCGACCGAAAGAATATACGAACGGCCCCTCAAACACAGCACATGAACAACCTAAAATATTAAGTTAAATTAAATAGGATTTTTACGTTTATTCCCTCCACCATAACTTAATTTGGTACAAACATTTTTTTTTACTTTGATTGAGATCTGAAACCAAATATTTCAAGCTGCAACACTGAATGACTAATCTTAACTTGCTTGAAAGAGAAAATTTACGTTGAATGAACAACATCAATGTTATACTTTTTTCAGTGCACTTGCTCCATCCATATGCAACTGGTTACTGGATTTTCTCACCAACCGCCCCTAGTCTGTCAGGATGGGCAAACACACATCCTCCACCCTTACCCTGAGCACTGGTGTGCCTCAAGGATGTGTACTAAGTCCCCTTCTCTATGCACTCTTCACCCATGACTGTCAACCCATCCACCAAGCAAACATTACTGTTAAATTTGTGGATGATACGACTGTCATTGGGCTTGTAACAGACAACAATGAAGCTGCATATAGGGAAGAGTTTCAGAATCTGACAGCATGGTCCAACACCAACAACCTGGTCTTAAATACCAAAAAGACCAAAGAAGTTATTCTGGACTTTAGGACCACCAAAAAGACCAATCACAGTCCGATAACAATCAATGCAGATGCTGTGGAGAGAGTTTCCAGCTTTAAGTTTCTAGGAGTCACCATCTCAGAGGACCTGTCCTGGACTGATAACAGCTTGGCTATAACAGGCAAAGCACAACAACGCCTCTATTTTCTCAGGAAGCTAAGGAGAGCTGACCTTAATTTCTATAGATACACTATACAGAGTATCTTAACTAACTGCATGATGGCCTGGTTCAACAGCTGTACCAAGGCTGCTAAAGAAGCCCTGCAGTGGGTCGTAAAAACAGTAGAGACCATTATTGGGACTGAACTGCCATCACTCGAACTCTCGTATAAGACTCGCTGTGTGAGAAGGGCCAAAAACATTCTCAAGGACAAAACTCATCCTGGAAATTGTTTGTTTGAGCTCCTCCCGTCAGGAAGATGCTTTAGGTCAATCCTTGTATGCACAGACTAAAAAATTGCTTTTTCCCATCTGCCATAAACTTTCTAAACTCTGAATCTCCTCAGTCTGAGATCATTTTTAATTGAACATGTGCAATAAGCTATATTGGTAATGTGCATAATACTAATGTAATACAATATATAATATGTAATGTACTATTCATTAACAGGTGCAATAACAATGTATGCTGCTGTACTTTGAGCAATAATAATTTGCTCTGGTTACTTGATCACTTAACACTGTATATGACATATTTGGAATTATTTGACTTTTCTTTAAATGCACCTTGGGGCTGAAAGATTACGATATTCCGTTGTCATTATAAATTACATAAAAAATTGAATTGTTTATCCCTGATATAAGAAGGTGTTCTTCATATATCACATTAGTGTAATCAAATACAAATGTATACAAAATTATCATCCCTATATTTGCATTTCTCACTCCAGTGGTGTAAGTGATAGACATTAGGTCTACTTTGTTTCTCCAAATCTGGTGTGTTTATGTACTTACTTTACTATTGGCAATGTATACATTTCCTAATATGAACCTGTGTGGTCAGGGACATATTCAGTTTTCATGAAGCCTTTTATCTTGTGCATTCACATCATATAATCATTTTTACTTGCAAATATATCCACAGATCCATCCATTTTTCCTAATCATTTCTTTAATACAGGGATATGGAGCTATTCTTGGGTGAGACAATCATTAAAACCAAGTCAAAAAGAATTACCAGTTATTTAGAGGACGAAGTCCAGAGAAAATTCATATAAATACTGGAAGAAGGTGCCAGCTGCACACAGGTAACCTGGATATGAGTCACTTGTTATAAACACAAACTGCCAAGAGCAAAGAAATTTCAGAGGAATGTGTTTCCACTCTATCACAAAATAAAACCAACAATCTTCTTAATATATTTAAACATGACATGTTAAATGTCCAAGTGTTTCATAATACTTGCTAACTTTTCCTGCTTCCAATAATGATTGCTATGCAAACAAACCCTTCATCTATTTTCCTTTTTTTTCTGTAGTACAGAGTCAAAAGTAGACAACATCTGTCTTGGCAGCATTGGGCAAGACACCAAAACCAGCTGTGCACAGGGTGCCAGTATATCACAGGGAACAATCAGTCACATCAGGTCAGCTTTTAGAGCCACCACCTTACATGTCATAATTGACTGAAACCCACCATCTGCTGAAACGTAAATCATTTTCTCCATTGTAGTAATATAACAAGACGCCGTCAGACTACACAATGATTCTGCACCCTGACAAACAAACTCATACTTAAATACAGTGTTCCAACTTTAAGTCACCATGAGCAGACCTTTAAAATGTGAAAGGTGGCCACAGCAGCATTACTTTAATTAATATCTTTCAAAGAACATTTAATTAATAATAAAATAAGAAAAATGAATTACCAATATGTCCTACACTGTATATAGTGATCGTATTGTAGGAGTATGTTGCATTATAATGAAAAAACAAATTATCTTATTAACTACACTATATCCACCTACAAAAAATGTCTCCCAATTTCAACAAAAACCAGTTAGGTTTTTATAAGACTGTCTTTGCGTAATTTTTTCTATACTACAAGATACAATTCCTAAGATAGTTTCCTGAGCCCAGTCCTTTTGTATAGGCAGAGCTATTCAGTGCATCTCTTTCAACTGCCTTGTTTCTGAATTCTCAAAGCACTTTGCCTCTTTTTAAGATTAATCTGCCAGGTCTTTCCTGCAGTGCATGACTAAAATGATCTGGTTTTATTAATGAGCAGCAGTGTTTTAGCAGAAAGTCTGAGAGCCTGCATTTAAAGACACTGGGACAAGTGTACTGCAGTATTGTATGCACTTGCCACTGCTCAGTATGTGACAAGGCTGTCTGTGTACACAGAGCCCAGAAGGCATTTGAAGGCTGGATGAACACAATGTGGCCCAGGACTCAGAACGAGTTGCCAAGATGAGTCTCCAGAAGCCCTTCCTTAATTTTATCTGATAAAATACTAGTGGCAAGCATTCAGAAAGTCCAAGGGGAGTATTTCTGTCAGTGGTGTGGAATTTTGTGTGTCTGACATAGATACACACAACTGGCTCACAATAATGCAAGATTTTCATGGTAAGTACCTACATAACAAATGTAGAACACTAAGGAGCCTAAATCTGCTCTGACAGGAACAGTACACCAACCTGGAATGAGCCTCAAACCATGGCAGAAGTTTGCTAAAGCACAACCATGCTCATGCAAGGGTAATTTAGAACTCCCATTAAAGCATGCATTTGATCTAAAATTAAGAGCATGGTGCAAAGTCTGGAGTCAAATGGAAACTGAAAATACTGTGTGCCAGTACGTACCAACACACACCTTCAGGTATTTGTTCTCATTCAGAAATAGACATAATCAATGCCATTGCTGCATATATTTTCTTTCATGGTCAAACACACACACAATTTTATATGCACACACTCTGAATCAAGCTGTCTCACTCCTTGCACATGCACAACATCAATTTTCATACTCATGCAGAAAAGCAGCTGTTTGTATATGAAGTTCTGTGATTGGAACCAACAAATACATTTATTCAAAAGTTTAATCTCTTGAGCCCTTTAATTCAGACACATGTAGAAACACAACTTAATGTAAGTACATGTACTTCATATATATATATATATATATATATAAAAAACTAATATATGTAATACTCATGAGACCAAACTGACAGCATTAACAAGGGAACACATGTTTATGCGAACAGATACAGCCTAATGCACAGAGCTATTTAGTTAAATAAAAGGTTAAACTGCTCATAAACACATTCAAACACAGTCTATTAGAATATACAGTATATCAATAAATAATTAAATCATTATTTTATTTAGCATCATTCAGTGACAGCACCATCATACACTTTACAAACCACACAAGAGTAACAAACAGAGCAATACAGCAACGGGCTCCTGTATAGTTGAACATATATGGTTAAAGTGTGCAAAAAAATACAAGAAAGTCTACAATGTGGCTAACACAGGCTCTTCACATTCATATTCATTCCAGTATGCCTGCTGATGAATCAGTATGCCCTCATAACCTTCAGTTCTTATATTAATTTTCACAGTATCCCAATGCAACACAAACACTCCTGGTTATGAAGGTACAAAATGGCACAGAAACAAATATGTTTAAACATGAACCCATAAAAAATATTATGTAAAGCATGGCACAATGTGCGGATTTTTAGGTACGTGATATGATGGTATTATTTTCTATCCATGATTGAGACAGCTGGCAAACTCCGTATACATGAATCGATCAGGCGGATAAAGGAACAGAGTGTAGAGCTATGAGGCTGTAACGCTGAACACTGCGCCACCGTACCGTCTGCAGTTAGCTTAGTAGTTAAAAATAAGCTTATGGCGCATCTTACATTAAAGATTCAATTAGTTTTAAACATATTTTACTTTTTTCATCAATGCATTCCGTCGTAAAAAGTGAGGTGGTGAAAGTAAATACAGGGCACTTACATATAAATATTTTTCACGAGAGGTCGCGGTATAGCATAATGTGATTAGCACACTCTACTAGCCCTAAATGACTTGCGTGGTTCTGTTAATTTGGCTCATCTGAGACGCTATGCACCCGGTCCAGTCCCACGTCTTTAAAGGTCTCTGCGATTGCGATTTTCTGAACTGGTTTTTTTTTCATTGGACGTTCAAGAAATGTGCACATCGCCTTCATTCCAGTGTCATAATAGTCGTGTAATTTGCTGTCGAATAAAACGCTTTTTAAAATATACTGTATTTCCTGCATATGAATGAAGCATTTTCAACTTCCACTCTATACACGTTATATCCCAAAGTCTCTTAAACCAGTCTTACAATCCAAACGTTTTCATGATGTCTGACAAAATTAAAATGACACATTTCGATTTGACGTAATATGTAGCGAGGGGCATATCTGCTTAAATACGGTCTTCTGTTTAAATTGCTTATATTATCAAAAAAGTAAAATTAAAATATGCAAATCTTTTGAACATAGAAGATCGTAATACATTTACCACACGAAGAACGGCATTCCGGGTGGATATTTAAATCCACAGGTTTCACAATATGCATATCTTTCACTAGCCTTACCTTTCTTTTAAAGTTTTGTGCGCAACTCTGGTTAAACCTGCCTGAATCATTAAAACTGAACTTACCTATTGAGACGCATAAAGCGAGGAGCCAAAGGATAATTTGGGAATCGACCATGACTCCGGAAAAGTCTTGTTCGGAAAAGTCAAGTCTTGCTTCCTTTCCCTCCTCTGCTCAGTCCCTCCAGCTTGTGAATGATGCTGATGCTGAATCCTTGCTTGTGTTTATACGCTCGCTGTCACTCTGTTTTTCTAGCGCTGCCACACTCAAACGCGCACACACAAGCCGCCTTTCTCTGGCTCTCACACTTTTGCTGGATTGCTTGTTCTCGCTGTCTCCCAGGTCCTAATGCTCTAGACAGTCACTAAAAACGAAGTACATTACTGTCCGTTATGGAATTTTGAAACCTTACTTGAAATTTGTACACGAAATTCCGGGGTATTAGCACCGTGTGGCCCCCTTAATATATTGGTAGCATCGCAAGAAGGCGGAGCCCTTCCTGTAACCATCGGAGGCGCATACGCCCTTCGTAGGGCCCACTCACACTAAGTTATTAATATTTGCATGTATGTCTTGGAGATACAGGAAGAAACGTGAAGTATGCAGAGAAAAATCCACACAGACACGATACGTCTCTAATCAATTTGCCAACGTGCAGTGCATTTAACTTCATAGTTAAACATAATTGTATGACTTTATTTACAATTATTATTGATATGAATCTCAGCTTTATTTTTTTTGTTTTAAACACTGTGTAAATAGGTATTTTGCAATACCCTAAATTTTTCATAAGATTTAAGATGGAATTTTGCAAATATAAGTTTTATATAATTCTTGGCAAATATTGGCTTTCTTTAAGAACTATTTTTTTGTGAACACAATAGGGAAAAAAAATTGTACGTTTATAACCTTGGGTCACTTTGATTATAATTACAATGCACGGTAGAAAAATGTTTGTATTTTATAATTATCTATATACTCTTGTATTGTTTCATGTAAACCGTTTTTAAATCTTTTCATTTAGATAAAGACAATCTACATTTCATCAGGCTTTTATTGAACACAATGATTTTAAATTCATTGTCCTTGATGGAAAAGGAGAACAATCAACTCTATCAAGGGAGTAATTTGAGTCCAATGACCCAGTATGAATGACTAAGAAGTTGTATTTAAATGTGACCTGCTTTGGACTAATGCCCCGTCCAGGTTAGGTTTCTGCCTGGTGTGTTGTGTTGCCAGAATAGATGCTGGTTCTGACTGTTTGATAATGGATGCATAAATTTATGCTCCAATCATTAATAAGATTATCAGGCGTGAGTTTATCTTTAAAAATCAATTCCTGTTTGTATGTTTGTTTTTTCTTTATGAACAACTTTGTTTTTCTTGAAATTTGACATACAGATACATCTCACCGTAAGTCTGGTTTTTTTACATATAATTTAAGCTTTTCCCACCAGATGGGCAGCTCAAGCTACTAGCAAGTGACATAAAATACTACAATGTGATCTATCAAGAGAGAAGCAGCATCACACAGGTCATGGTGATGGTGTGATATTAATCACACTTGCCTCACAAGCAGGAACACCAGGGTCAATCTGAGATTAACGTCATTTTTCTCACTTTTAACTTGAGTTAATACTCTGGGCAAATCCAGGAAAACACCTGTATAAATGTGAAAAAAGCCAACTTGGTGCATATTTGTCAATATACGTATATGTGTGTTTGTTTTGACCATTCAAAATGGTAATATATACTGAATTTTCATGGAAATTTGAGAATAAACTCAGGGCAGTCCAACTTAAAATATAGTATAGGCAATATTCCAGCTTCATGCACTGGTGGCAAGGGCTTGGTTATATCTGATATCATCAGGTTTCTGTTCAGTATTAAATCACTCAATTTTATATGCCAAAGGCTAACTGTAAAGCTGATTGATGAAGGTGAATGGCAGTACAAACTGGAGTGGCTCAGAGGCAGAACAAGTGACCACTGCAAAAAAAGAACTTAATACCATCTGTGAAGAATGGTGCAAAGTACCATGATTTGGACAGATGGATAGGTAGAACTTTATCTGTCCCCAGGAGAAATTTGGCTTTTTCACAGAAGCTCTTTAAATAAATAAACACACACACTTTGGCCTGAACACACCAGACTGACTATAAAGAAAGAAAATTAAAAAGAAAGAAAAGTTCTGACTTGGCTGCACAGTCCCAATGAGGCATTATGCAGACATATTGCTGTTGGTATAAAGGAGCCCCAGTAGCGTTTCTTGACACACTTCTGCTAAATAATTTCCTCAATGTGTCAGAGAGAGGATGTGTAGCATTGTTCATAATGGCACTCAGTTTTGTTTTAATTCTCTTCTTCGCTCCTATAACTGAGCCTTCCCTTTTAATTAGCTTGTTGATTCGGTGGGCCTCTCTTGAAGTGATGTTACCAGCCCAGCACAACACAGCGTAGAAAATCACATTGGACATCACAGAGTTATAGAAGGTGTGAGGGATGTCTCTTCCCACAGTAAAGGAACACAGTCTCCTAAGAAAAAGGAGCCTGCTCTGCCCTGTCTTATATTGTTCCTTTGTGTTTGAAGACTAGTCCATCCTGTCATTAATGTGGACCCCTAAGTAACTGTAGAAGTGGAGCACCTCTATATCCACTCTTTAAATAGTGACCGGACATAGAGGCTGTTTGATGTGACAAAGTCAATAACAATTCTGTTGTTTTGCTGATGTTAAGATTCAGGCAATTTTCTTTGCACCATGAAATAACTTTTTCACCGGATTCCTCTTCACTGTCTCTTCCCTTTTATCAACACACCCCATAAGTACAGACTTTCTGCAAGTGACATGACCTGGTGTTAGATTAGTAGTTTGAGTGAAGAAAAAAATGAGACAGGACTGTTCATTTGGTGCTTCAGTGTTGCTCACATCCATATCAGAGGCACAGTCCTTGAGTCTCAGGAACGGCTTGTCTCCCCGACAGATAGTCCATTATCCTGGACACCATATACTTATCCACCTACATATTTCTGAGTTTACTTCTTAACAGGGGTGGCCACAGGGTATTGAAGACGCTGGAGAAATCAAAAAACAGAATCCTCACAGTGCTGCCAGCTTTGTCCAGGTTAGAATAAGCCTTGTGGATCAGGTAGATAATTGCATCCTTCACTTCAGTCTTTATCCAATAGGCAAACTGCAGTGGGTCCAGGTGGTCCACCACAAGATGACTCTTATAGTCCAGGACTATTATCTCAAAGGTCTTAAAATATGAGATGTATCACCACTGGTCTGATGTCATTAGGTGAAGAGACGCCTGCCTTCATATGAACAAGAACAATGCAGAATGTTTTCCACAGCAGTGGCACTTTCTGAAGACTTTTGGACTGACTTAACAGGTGACAGAGGAAACCACAAAGTTGGTCAACACAGGCCATCTGGTCCTGCAGCTTTTCCTGAGTGTGGCTTCCTCAGTTATCTCATTACTTGGTATTCAGTTATGGAAAATCTACACTGATGATCAGACGCGCACTTGTCAACTTGTCACTGGCCATTCCGGTAGACGTGGCACGAGTTGTTGATGTAGTAGGGATGGTGTGGGTAAAATGGTCATTGGAAAAAAAGTGTAAGTGGGAGGGAAAATCTATTAAAGAACTGGTTCAGGGCATTAGCTTTGTCTTTATACTTGTTTAGCACCTGAGCCCCAGATAGCTTGAGTCCAGTAATTCTGCCCAGTCCATTCCAAATATCCTTCATGTTTTTCTGTGCGAGTTTGTTCTCTATTTTAGCTTTTTAAGCATCCTTTCCTTCACTTAGCTTTTATCTTTAGCACACACTGTATGTCCTTCAGAGTATCTTTTTCACAGGATTTGAATGCTCTCTTTTCTCATTCCGGAGACCTTTTAGCTTTTTAGTAATCCAGGGCTTTTTGTTTTGAAAGCAATGCCTTAAAATGGACCTGTAAATATGATGAACAATTACAAAAAATTTTTGGTTTCTGCAGTTTCTGCTGAAGGGAAACCTACTAATTATTGACTCTGACTAACTTTCTTTTACCAACAAAGTGAGCAAATATATTTCTGTCATATTATACAAGGTATGCATACAAATTTTTGATTGATTTATTTAATATTTCATCCATTTTATATTTATATTTTACTTGATGTGTTTATTTGAGTGCGCCCTGCAATGGAGTGGCACCTCATCCAGAGTTAACTTCAGGTCTTGTACACAATGCTTCTGGGAGGGGTATATCTTTAAGTAGTAATCGATTCCTAGTTTAATAATTTAACTGAAGACAAGTTAAAAAAAGCTTTTCTATAAAGAAACTTGTCATAAATCATTTTCTTATATCTGAATTTTGAATTAGAGATTATAAAAACTGAATTGTCAGATTTAGAAATTATAAAAACTGAATTGTCAGTTTTATAAGATGAAGTTAACCGCAAACTGCTATACATGTAAGGATCTGTCTCAGACCTCTTTTGCGCGTGGATTATTGGGTCAATAAAAAACTTAATTTGTATCATAGAGGCAATGCACTACTGTAGCCTTGATTACCAGGAATCATCATGGAGAGAGTGGAAGATAAGGTTTACTCCAATAACGCTTTATAAGGACAAACAATTTTAAACAAATTCATGAAAACTATGTATAGCTCTAAAACTACATTTTTTCCATCATGGCTGGTGTTGTGGTATGTGCTTACACCTCACTGTTTCTTCCTTAGCTCAACTGAAGTAAACACTGATTACAACTGTCCTTATGATATGATAATCAGCATTTTGGCAATTTAGCCATGATCATTATAAATTATTTACAACAAACACTGGTCTTACCGGCTTAGACTGTTTGGCCAAATAATTTAAGACAATTTCTCATAACAATTTGCCTAATCTATATATATAATTCACTAAGGGCAAGCAAGACAGTGAGTACAAGCAAGACAGAGAGCCACGCCCACCAACTCACAGAGCCCCACCCACCAACTCTAAGACCATGGGATACACACGGCAGAGCCCCGTCCGCCATCTCTAATCCTACTTCCGCGTCTACCATTGCTCTTGATCAAACAGCAATATTTAGGAAACAAACAAAGATAACTGGTAGTAACAGTGCAAAATTCACAATTGGTATGCCAGTTTTTGGGTAGTTATGTGTTATTAAATCGAGCTGATGTATATAACAAGAGAAGAGAATTCCCGAGTTGAGGAGCACTATGAGAGATGCTCGAGCTCCCATAGCACAGAGTTTGATGTGTGGTACAGAAAGTACAGCTGCAGATGAGAATCAGAGTGAGCGAGAGGAGTGTCAGTCTGTAGGAGATCAGTGAGGTTGTGGAGAGCTTTATATGTTAAGAGCGGTATTTAGTATTGTATTCGGTAGTTAACAGGGAGCCAGTGAAGTTGAGAGAGAATAGGTGTAGTATGGTCAGTGGATTTAGAACAGCAGGATATTATCCTGGCAGCAGAATTTTGAATAAATTGTAAGCAATGGATAAATTTTTGTGGGATGACAGATAGAATAGCATTACAGTAATCTATACGCGAGGTGACTCGGGTATTAACCAATACTTTAGTACTTTGTTGCGTAAGAACAGGAAGAAGTCTACAAATGTTTCAGAGATGAAAGAAAGAAGTCAGAGAAATGTTACTTATACGGGAGGAATTATTTAATAATAATAATAATAATAATTATTATTATTTTTATTATTTAATAATTGCCATTATTAGTATATAAATGGATATAAATAATTACATGTAAACGATTCACCAAAATCTGTTGTATGTAAACAATACTTTTTAAAACATTATTGTTTTTTCATCAGAAAACCCGGTTTCCATGTCTACCTGTATTATTTTAAATGGCACTTTTACCACTTGTAATAGCGGATGTGCTGACTTATCGTGTCGACTGGGCAACAAAGTGAATGCGGCGTCTATCTATATATGTCTATGTTTTCCGTAGCCTGCTACAGGAAGGTACTCTCTCGACCATTGGCATTGGTTTCAGTCCTTGCTATTTTCGATATACTGTGACGGTGGTTTCCTAAGCCTTTGTTATACTGAATTCCTTTCTCACCGATTTCCGTTCCTATTCTTATACGGCGGGCTTCAGCTAGTTTAACGTGTTTTCCTAAAAATTGTTTTTTTTCTTCACCCTGTCCCAGTACTAGTCTGCCTACTCATTCAATATCCCTAGAACCAGTAATTCAATTTTGATTATTCTTCCGCATTTTTAGAGACTGCGTTCACTAAACAGACAGTAAACAATCTTTACAACGTTATCCTTTTATTAAGAGTGCATTTTCCATTAATTTAAGAGGGGAATGGAGCCTGTGCAAATGCAAATATGGAAGTAGCACTAGACAAGACACCAGCCCACCACAGGTTAGATTCTTATATTCCCACTCACAACCATTCACACCAAACAATTTAGAGTCTTTAGCTAACGTAATATTCACAGAGTATGTGTAGAAAATATGCATTGACATGAGAAAATATGAAAGCCCAACAGAAACAGGGTCCTGAGGCTGCGAAGAAGGAATGATAAGCTCCATGCCACTGAACTTAAGTCTTTAATATGAAATCCACCTATTTTTGAGTCCACATAATGTAATTCAGCTCTCTTTTATATATAGGGAATTATTCTTAAGGTATGAACCAGTCCTGCATTAAGTGCCAGTCCACTCATATACATGCCCATACTCTTGTTTAGCATCAGTTTAAAGTCAGTTTAATGTTCTAAAAAAAAAGTGGAAAATGGTAATGCAGCACATATAGTACACTCTCATTCACAGACGAGAAGTAGTCCTGTTCAACTGGGACCACCTAATAAATCCCAACTTTTACTCACACTGCCACTGTTCCCTCAATGCTAAAATGTTCAACCTCACAGATGGCACCATGGCTTTCTAATGAAACTGAAAACTGTGTCCTGCACAGAGAAAGTGTATTCATACTGGGAACATACCCACTGTCCAGCAGATTGCATTCTCTCTTAAAAGGCTGTCACAGAAACCCTATCCCCTCCTTTAACTTCTAAGAGACCAATGTGCAATAAAAAATGGAAATCTCAACCACAGAGGTAAAATAATGGAGCAGGTCGATAATGACAGCTAGAGGTGGCGTGATATGATTATGGTACATTCAATAGATGATAGGTTTAAAAGGCCAACTCACAATCGTATAAGAATGCAGTCACTGTTGCGCCATTTATAGACAGTTTTAAACTCTGTTTCCGTAATATCCCAATGTGACTGAGTGTGGTAATGTTTAAGGAACATGCATCCCATCAAGGGTTGGTTATTGCCTTGCGGCCAGTGTTTTTTTGATAGATAGATAGACAGACAGACAGACAGCCAGATAGATAGATAGATAGATAGATAGATAGATAGATAGATAGATAGATAGATAGATAGATAGATAGATAGATAGATAGATAGATAGATAGATAGTTTTATTTGTACAGTACCTAAGGGGAAATTAAAACCAGGCGTCATCTCGCTCTGACTCTACACTGGATAAGCAGGTGATGGATAAATGGAATGGATGTGTAAATGGATGGAAGACTCCCAGAGTCCAAAGACATGCAGGTTAGGTGCATTGGTGATCCTAAATTGTCCCTAGTGTGTGCTTGGTGTGTGGGTGTGTGTGTGTGTTAGGATATAGTGGGTTGGATAATGGATGGATGGAAATTACCTAATAGTAACAGGGCAAATATTTGTTTCAAGTCAGAAGAATCCATAACAGCAGTTTATGAAATACATGTGATAATTAAATACAATGAGTCTATACTGGCATAAACAGTCAACTACCTTTGTTGATTATAAAATCATTACAGAACACAGATGTCCTTGAGCGAACATAGTAAATTTCACTTAGGCATATGCAGTCAAGAACAAATAAGTGCATGTTTGAATATATTAGAAATCACAAAAAAAATGTTTTCGGATATCTCAACTGCAGATCATATATGTGTTTATTTATTACCCAAAGTTAATATCTCCTTTAGAAGCACTATTACCAAATTGTTTTTGACTTTTTCATCCAATATAAATGGAGTATCACAAGGGTGATGGTATGGACTACAAAGTTACAATAAAGTATCTGACTCAAATTCAAGTATTTCTAATTAAAAAAAAAAAGTTTGCTGACCCCCAAACTAGCTTAATGTCAGGTGACTCAGTTTTTTACAATGGGACCCCTTGGCCGTAGTGGAAAGGCATACTTTGATGACTTCAATGTAGACTTTTTTGTCAGTGCTATGTATTACTTGGCAGAACCCATTACACTACACAATACTGCATTATAAAATGTGCCCCAAAGCATAAAATTATGTACAGAAGAGCTTAAAGGCGTCTTGCACAATAAATAAAATGTGGTTTAAACTGGTTCTGAGTGAATTATAAACACGTGCCCCCAAATTTGTTTTCAGGATTACTCTGTGAAATCCATTATGATAGTGGTGACAGTAGAATGTACCATGTGCATTATACAAAGCAAAAAAAGCATGTAGTCATTCCTAGTTTCCCATAGTGAAACATTAAATATTAGAGTTAAAATAAAAGTACAGAAAATCTCAGTATTAGAAAAGTGATCTCTAGTCTTAGTAAATAAGTCAGAATCCCTCCTACACTGAACTAAACACTGAAAATTTAATGTGGGATAAAGTGAAATGTATTTTAATGTGAGATAGTATTTAATCGGATTCTGCTTTTACAGTTAAATAAATCTATTATCAGTCACTTGTTAATTTTTATATACAAGGTAGTGTCTCTAAAAGAAATTTATAAGGAAAAAAGAATGGTCTTAATGACCATCTGTTTAATCCGGTTTTAGATCATTATGGCCAAAAGCCATCTTGGCAGAATTGGGCACAATTAAGAAACCAACCCTGTAAGAGGTGACATTCTATAGCAGGAGAGACTGCACACCCGTATTCATTGACAGTGCCTGGTAAAAGTATTTCCTCCTGATTGCAGCTCTTTCACACTTAATATTCTTAGGTCTTCATCCAAAATTTAATATGAGTTTAAAGGACAGAAGAATGAACAAATAATGCTTTTTTTTTTTTACCTTTTATTTCTTCTTTAAATGACAAAAGTTATTTAGCATCAATTGGCTCTGTGAGAGGTAGCATTAGCCTCCCTTACATTCAGTAACTGATTGCAGCAAATTTACCTTCAATACCAGTAACCAAGCTCTTCCTATATTGCAGTATCAGTCATTCAGTCATTGTTTGTGAGGGTGCAGGACTTTTATCTCATTCTTCGTTGCAGAAATGCTTTAATTCAGAGATAGCAATAGTTTGTTTTTTTTTGCATGAATTCCTCGTTTTGGGTACTAACATATCCTCTCTGTTGGGTCTAGTCCTGGACCTTGACTTGTTCAGTCCTATAATTTTACTTTTTTTCTGCCATTCTAATAAAAAGATTCCTTTGTATTTTGGGTCATTGTTTACCTTCATGACCAAACTACACTTCACAGCTTCATGTGACAAGACGTTTCAGTTAAGACTATTCAGATACAGAGCAGAATTCATGTTTTCTTTAGTTGTGACAAGTCTTCTAGGTCTTGGGGCAGCAAACAATCCCCACAAAATTCCATCACTACATCTACAATGCCTGTGTATTGGTATGATTTTCCTGAGACCCAGGTCATCCAAAACATTACACCTTTTTATCATGTCAATAGAACATTCCCACAAAAGGCACGGTGACCATCTAATTGTTTCATGGAAAAGGAGAGTCAAGTATATTCTTCTTGATTAGCCATGATTCCCAGTAAAGTCTACATTTGTCCAATATCTTTCTTATTATGGCGGCAATAATACTTTCTCTGAGTCAAGAAAAGCCTGCAGTTCTTTGGATGCTATTTTAGAATTTTGTTTGACTTCCAGGATAAGTTTATGTTAAGTAACTGTTTTCCAGTTAAAGAGTGTGGCTCTCACCAAAGTTTGGTGGGATCATAGCTCCTTTTTACCCTTCTCCAGGCTGACAGATAAACAATGTTTTTTTTTTGGTATCTTCTGTAATTTCCTTTGACTGTAGCATTGTGTTTTTGTTAAATCTATATACAGACACCTTGACTAAAATAATAAGAGTCAAAATAAGTTAGGTTTGTAGTGAGCAGTGCTGGCTGTGCTGTTTCAGCTACCTTTAATTTCAGCCCAATTGCAGGTTAAGGGCCTTGCTCAAGGGCCCAATGGAGTAAAGTCACTTCTGGCGTTTACAGGATTTGAACCGGCAACCTTCCGATTGCCAGTGCAGATCCCTATCCTTACAGTCACTAGTAAGTGATTATTATTCAAATAGTGCCAGTTGGTGCTGGATAACTTTGTTTATTAAGTAAATTAAATAAGTAAAAAATGTGTCATTTGGTCATTTAAGTGTTCTTTATCTAACATTGTCACCCATATAAATCTCATAATTTAAATAAAAATTATATTTTACTAGCAGACCACATGCGCTTTGCTGCAGTCGCTGTAGTTGGAATAATTATGTATCTACATGCGACTTATAGAGCTACTTTATATACAACATTTATGGTTTGTCCTCCTGGAGCCAAAATATATACATTTTCTCTATGACTAATTCGTGAACATGCATGCTACATAAAAAATTGAAACGGGAAAAACGGCAACAGCGCAGGGAACAAGAGTAAATGAGATAAAGTAAAAGTCTACCAAACACTAATTGAGATAAAGTAAAAAAAGGGCAACAGCGCCGGGAACAACAGTAAAAAAACAACAGTAAATGAGATAAAGTAAAAGTCTACTAAACACTAAAGTACAAAAATGAAGTAGAAAGTAACAGTCACACCGCGTCTACTAAACACTAAGAAACACTAAGTAGAAATACTAAAGGAAAAAATACTATTTAGTAAGTACTGCGTCTAGTAAACAGTAAATCAGTAAAAAAGAGACAACTAAACACTAAGGAAAAGAACGGCAAGACCGCGTCAGCTGCGGAGCTCAGCTCGGAGCGAAATGAAGTGAATGAAATGACGTGAATGGGAGGGGAGATGATCACGTGACTCCCCCACCCGCCTTAACTCGCCATCCCTCCACAAACACACAAACACAGTCTCTCGGATCCCAACTCTCCTTTATATGTATAGATTACTTTTGCTTTGGTTTCAATTTATTTTTGTTTTAATTTGATTATGACATCATCATTCCACAATTTTTTGTGGCTGCTGTGTTGCTTCACTTTTCTAGTGGTCATGATTACACTTGCATCATGACAGCCTTGTAATATCAATGTTCTGAATGGATGAATAGTAATTTTCTCAAACTAAATAAAGAGAAAACTGAAATCTTAGTAATTGGCAATAATGGATTCAATGAGGTTATCAGAAATAAACTTGATGCACTAGGATTAAAAGTTAAGACAGAAGTAAAAAACTTAGGGGTAACTGTTGACTGTAATCTGAATTTTAAATCACATATTCATCAGACCACTAGGACAGCATTTTTTCACTTAAGAAACATAGCAAAAGTTAGACCTCTTATATCATTCAAAGATGCTAAGAAATGAATTCACGCTTTTGTTTTCAGTCGTCTAGATTACTGTAACGCACTCCTCTCAGGACTACCCAAAAAAGACATAAATCATTTGCAACGAGTGCAGAATGCAGCTGCTAGAATCCTAACTGGGAAAAGAAAATCCGAACACATTTCTCCAGTTTTGATGTCACTACACTGGTTGCCTGTGTCATTCAGGATTGACTTTAAAATACTGCTTATGGTTTATAAAGCCTTAAATAATCTCACTCCATCTTATATATCGGAATGCCTGACATATTATATTCCAAATCGTAACCTTAGATCTTCAACTGAGTGTCTCCTTAGAATTCAAAAAGCTGAACTTAAAAGAAGTGGTGAGGCGGCCTTCTGCTGTTATGCACCTAAAATCTGGAATAGCCTGCCAATAGGAATTCGCCAGGCTGATACAGTGGAGCACTTTAAAACACTGCTGAAAACACATTACTTTAACATGGCCTTCTCATAACTTCACTTTAACTTAATCCTGATACTCTGTATGTTCAATTCTTCATAATAACTATTCATAGTGGCTCTAAAATCCATACTGACCCCTACTCTCTTCTGTTTCTTTTTCCGGTTTTTTGTGGTGGCGGCCTGCCACCACCACCTACTCAAAGCATCATGATGCACCAACATTGATGGACTGAAAGCCAGAAGTCTACGTGACCATCATCATCAGGTCCTTCCATGAAAACCCTAAATACAAAGAGGACTGTTTGATTTATGTTAGGTAGATTGCCCAGAGGGGACTGGGCGGTCTCGTGGTCTGGAACCCCTACAGATTTTATTTTTTCTCCAGCCTTTGGAGTTTTTTTGTTTTTCTGTCCACCCTGGCCATCGGACCTTACTCTTATTCTATGTTAATTAATGTTGACTTATGTTTATTTTTTATTGTGTCTTCTATTTTTCTATTCATTTTGTAAAGCACTTTGAGCTACATTTTTTTGTATAAATATGTGCTATATAGATAAATGTTGATTGATTGAGACAAACAAAAACTCTATGTCACTCTTGCATCAATTAAAATCTACTTGGTCTACTTCAAAATATTCAATTGATCAGGACAATAATATGTTGGGTATGGCACATCTTCTTGGCAGGGCAACAAAACAGAGGACATGAAGTCTCTGTGGTCCAGCACAGGCAATCTACAAAACTATGGCTATTTTAGCAGAAATATTTTCAAGTGGATGGAATGCAAAATTAGTTATCAAGTGGAGGGCATGATGGATATGTGAAGTCAGACTATTTAGATGATGAAAAGCTGAGACGTGTTAAATTGTGCATTGCTTTGGTTTAACGTATTTGCCCCCATCCTTATTGTATGCTGCCTGTCTCTGACATGACCCATTAAGGCAGGAGTCACATGTGTGCAGTGTGCAGAATAATAGAACATCACACTTTTTTTTTTTGTTTTGAGTGTTTTGATATTGTGCTCTGGATTCCTGGATCTTGAATGTTTACCTTGTTTTTTGTTTCTTTTTTTTCATCCGTCTAGTGGTTTGTGTATACCTTTGCCTCTTTGCCTACCTACTTATTTAGTTGTTTCTGTGGGGCTCCTGCCAAACAGTTATTGATGTTTGTGTAAATGTTAGCATTTGCTGGGGTTGCACATCCAATTTTACTTTCCTTACTCTACACAGAGCGCACAGTCAGTTGACTCTTTGCTATTTGATTTTATTATGCACTAGGTATCAGGTTATACTCTTCAGAATTGGGCATGACCATTGAGATTGTCATCTAAAACAATAGTAGTAGTAGTATAGTCATGTGTACAAAGGAACAACAGAAAAATGCACCAGCAGTTCAACTTTTGAGAATTTTGTGGAAGCTAAAACTAGAAAATTTAAGACCCCTTTGAGCTTCAGAATATGTTTCAAGAATGATAGATAGATTGATAGATAGATAGATAGATAGATAGATAGATAGATAGATAGATAGATACTTTATTAATCCCAAGGGAATGCTATACTTATGAGACCAAAAGTGCCTTTAGGCTTTTTGATTTTTTTTTGTGTCTTTGAGAATACTACAACTGAATGTTTTGAAAAAGTTGCAGATGTCACAACTGCTTTTTTTCATCCTCCTGAGGTCCTCAAAATCACCTGTGACCCAACCACCTTGAAGTCATCATGTGAAGTAATATCTCCTGCCAATGTACTGCAGATAAACTCTAACAGCCTTTTCAAGGGCCCTCATCTCCTCCTCCTCACCCTTCTGGGTTTGCCTTTTGTGTTCTTATTATCCAAGCTATCTTTTTGTCAACCAGTTGTAATGTTGGACTTCTGTGGAGTTAGAGTATAAGTTCATTGTTTTCATCTTATTACCCGTACCTCTGGTCTAAATACTAACAAAATGTTCAGAAACTATTCATTGAAATGACATAGATACTTGGCTTTATGCAAGTCCTGTCCCTTAACCCATTTTTATAAAATGAGCTCCATATCCTAGGAAGAAAACCATAATTTTAGAATAGCCATTTGTATTTCAACAGCACCTGAGAAGACTGCATCAAAAGACAAGCACAAAAAAAATCCCAGAGAAAGTAATTAATAAGTCAGAATTAAATTAATTTTTCCTTTTTCTAATTCATCCTTGGATACTGAATCTTATCTCCTGAATACTTTACAGGGATGTTCTTCATTGGAAAATTAACAATTTCTATTTTTAATATAGCCTTGCTAGTTTATTTCTATGTACTGCACACTGTCTACATAAAGAATATGATAGATATAGATATGAATATTCTGATAAGTGGGGCCCTCATGGCACATCTCCTTATCCAGAAAAATACCAGGGATACAAAAATTTTTTAAAAAATGTGCATATTTAGACAAAGTAAATTCCACATGGACAAGCAAAAGAAAGGAGACAAAGTATAAATAAAAGGAAAACAATAAAACCTGCTGCCACTCTGTGCCTGGCTAAACAAGTCTTGAATGGTGCCTGTACAATGCAGTTGCTCATCCACCATGAAGAACGCTCTACCTCTGCTACCATCCCATCCTCTTTTCTACCCACCAGTTGAGTCTCACCACTCTCCTCATGACTCCACACTTAAGTAGCCTCTTACACGGGGCTTGGGGTTTAAACACTCACCTAAGATCACTCTTTACTAAACCCCTGTAATCCCTTTTGGGTGTAGGGATGCCCTTCCAAATACTCCAAAGTCAGAGAGGTAGAACTATCCCAACTGCCTGTACTAGCTAAAGGACAGCATGGTCTTTTCTGGAACCATGCACCTTTTTTGCGACCAACAGGTTTCCACCTCCAGGATTCCCACCTTAGCTTCACTCTTTCTGCCAGGAAAGTTTCAAGCATCCATGTCAGTAGCTGGATAACTTGCTCCCTAATCTTCTGAGGGTTCATTACCTGCTTCCTGCAAACTGCCATTACCGGGCACACATCACACACACAGGATGTACTGCTTTCTAACAGACCCTGTGTTTCCACACTGGCATCTCCAAGATCTCACCTGTTGCTAGTGTAGCTCTGTATCTCCCCTGAAGGCTTTATGTGAACTGTCTCTGCCCTGTGCTATCCTGGCTCTTCTCTGTTCCATGACACTTTCTTGCTAGCCAAAAGCAAACCATCCTACATTCCATTTTCACAAACTCCCTGCAAGACTGAATCTCCAATTACCTTAACACTTCTTTGTGGTGTGGCAGAAAAGGTGGAGAACTCTGAGTAAAAACTATGCAGACACGAGAAGAACATGGTAACTCCACCCCGACAAGGCTTGATGGGTGGCGGTTCTCATTCCATTAAAATCAAGTTAGGTTTATTGTTTCTAATTCATATTTTCCAATTATCTTGTTTTGGGATTTATCAAATATTTTATAACTATAAATAAATTACATAAAATAGAAGATCTTTCATGCCTTACCTGTTCTTTTTCAGTGTCATTTCTGCTTTTTCCTTTAAGTTGAATTTTTCCATTACTACTCATATTGTGGAGAATGGACTCGCTCTCTCTTCAAAGTAAGCACTCGGCGTCTTGAGATGGGAAAGCAGAACAGACTTTATAGCAAAGATGCACACGGCCATCTCAGTTCAATGAAGTGAATGCCCTTGGTTGGGCAAATCTTACATTTATTACAATTCTTATCAGTATCTCTTTTGTACTTGAAAATTTTTCATCTTTATCTGACTCCAAAAACACAAATCCTTCCTTCCAAAAATGTATTGATACCAACAATATTTTCACATGCTTTTTCAGAAATAGTTGCTTTTCTGCCCCTAGCTGCCACCATTATTTTTAAAACTAAATCATAGTGACTACTCGTCTCTAGGAGTGACCTTCCCCGTAGGTCCACTAAATCTCTTCTCACATTCTGACCTAGGGCTGGTAGATAATAGAGACCTACCTACCCTCCATTAAGAAAAATAAAAAATACAGGCATGAGCCTTTAATTGTTTAACTCTCTCATAACCTACGGCTAGCCAGTGCAATATGTTCTGTTTTAATTTGATAGAGGCTACATTAATACAATTTTGAAATTCTGTGTATCTTGATTGAAAGTTTCCTTTTATTGGCTAACAAGATGCTAGGCTTGTTAAATTCTATCATCTTATATTTTCCCCTCATTGTATTTTTTCTTTTTGGATGATACAATACCAAGGTTGCACAAAACGTTAGATGTTGTCTCAACCTGTGTGGAATTGTCTCAGACATTTTGGTTTCATCGCCCTAACTTTTTGAATAAACTGTTTCTTTTGTGTATAGTAGTATTGTCACATGCACTAGGGCTGATTACCAGGGTTCATTATACAAATAGTTGCTTTATTCTTGACCACCTTTTAAATTGTCCCTCATTCCATCTGTAATATAACTTAGATTCAGCATCTCTCTCTCCCTCTCTGATTGATGGTAATTATAGCAATTTGCCATTTATTCCAACATTTCTTCTCCTTTATTAAAGACACACCATTCTTTGCATAGGTCAACTTCCATATGTTGTTCTGACACATCAAAGGATGCCATTTTGTTATTGGTGGGAGTTTAGATGAAATCTTTTAAATGTTTCCAGAAATCATATACAGTATATTATCAAATAGTCTGCCTTGCTTTTACTATTTAATATCACTTTTATTTATATTACTGAATTTTCATTTAAAAATTTTTTAGGGTTTGCAACATTCATTCCAACTTTTTCTTTAGATTTTTCCTTAGAAAGTTTTTCACAGAGAGATCCTCAAAAAAAATAGTTGTCTTTCTGTTTCATTTAAGACTAGTTTAAGGGCAATAAATCATTCGTCCTTTCAGGAAGAAAATTCTTTGTTTCCTAGATGGCTTCCTTATTCTCTCTAAGCATGTGTATTTCTTTTTTTTTTTTGCTAATGTCATTCACCTCACCTCCCAAGTCTTACTTTTGAAATCTGAAGGGGGTTTGATTCAGTTTTAACTGAGGACTGCAGGGGTCTTTTCCAGAAAGGAGGATTAGCCGAAATCTAGCTAATATAAGTTAGGATTCACTGAAATCATTTTTATTCTGCTTTAGAAAAAACTGCATTTTACCATATTTGTGTTCCTGGAATGCATAAGGCTAGAATTGTGTGATCTAAGATGCCAGTGATGCAGATATTATATCTTGTTAATCCTGATTTCTGGAACAGGCTCAGGCTTTGTCTATTCCAGAAAGAAGCATTTGACAAAATCTAACACATATACCTTGAAACTTACCTAAAAAATAGCTAGTGTAGTATGAGGGATTATTAATTTGCAGCTGATGAAGTAAGAAGCAGAGAATCTATTCGTATGATCAAATGCCAAAAATGTCATACCCAAAATGCTAATCGTGGTTGCACTATGTAAGGAATTGAGAAAACCCAGAAAATAATCAATTCATGTTGAAAAATGTTGTGTCCCTTCCAGACATGATCAATCAACACAGAAGCAAAACATGTTTGCCAAATGCTGTCACAAGAAAGGGCAATTGAACCCCAAATACACATTGTGGAATGCCCAGAGAAGTAACCTTCAAAAACATGGTACATGATTCAGTGTAAAACTTTGTGGCTTTGCGCTAACATTGGTGCAAACCCTGAACAGCCCCCTTTGTTTTTTGATAACTTTGTTTATTTGCTACAACATTGGGGACTATGAGCTTATCTCAAAGCAGTAGTATGCAAGGTGATCATAAAAGTGTGCCTTGCTTTGAAGTGGCATCTGCACACATGTTGTCTTCCCGGAACAGAAATCAATAACGACCACCAAAGATGAATTCCACAGAATTGTAGGTGGGTCAACTTAATTTAAAAGACTGAGGCATTTCAGAGCAACAATTACTGATAATAGACTTGCTGATGGGACATGTTCCCCATCTTCATATCTTGTGTGGATTCCCTCAACATTTTAAAGAAACATATTTGAAGACTCTTCTTTTCCATTAATACCCATATGCTTATTAATGAGGTTTCAGTTCAGAGTTCTATAATGGAATAAGGCAACAGTATTTCTTCTGCATTGCACTGCAGTTTCTTTGGTTGATTGTTTTTGCTGTTGTTTATAGCACTTCTGACTAGTAGGGTTGTTCCCACTTTTCCATTGGTTTTTTAGATGCATTGCTATGTGACACTTGTGTCTATTGTCATCCTAGTAGATGGTTACTCAGCTTAACTTTATTCTTTGTCAGTCATGTTGTGTAAAAGGGTCTGCTAAATTACCTTGTACCCAATGCTTGCTGGGATAGGCTCCAGCTTTCTCACAATGCCATTCTGAATATGAGTGTTAAGAAAATGGATTAATGGATAAATATATTAGAGGATGTCACCATGTAGTTGTCTGTATAGGTGGAGCACACATCCAGAATAAAGCACCAAGCGTCAATGAAGGAGACAATGTGAACAGGAGATCTTTCCACGATATTGGTGTGTTGATACAGACAGGAGTCCATGTGTTTATTTCAAATACTGTATACAAATATCCAGGTATCCTTTTCTCAATCGTAAGATAATATTTGATGCCACACACATAATTACAAATATTGAGGCCACATTTCCAGGATCTGTACATGACTCACTGGTGTCCTGTAAGTCAACAAGTTTGAAAATGGTAAGTTAATTTGGAAAGTGTGGATGCTGTTCCAAGTCTTCATGTTGCCAATTTGTATATGAAAGTAATTAATCTTTAGTCTCTTTGGCATGTAATTACAGGGCAATAAAGGGTTCAGTGCAGGCAGGATACCATCCAATATCTCTCACAGTACTAATAATAATAATTAGAACAAATTAGTGCATGCAGAACACTTCATGGGTTTCACTCCTTTTGATTACATTTATATATTACAAATTGAATACAGTGATTATTTAAGTGCATGTAATGTTTCAAGTATGGGAACACAATTGTATGGGTATATTATACAAAATACAGTAATTTTCTATACAAAATTTAATTGGATTCCAGTGATAAACTCTCTTATGCACTCATTCGGCCCGCAATATTCCTCTACGCTAAGTTCCTCTGTTGGAGGGTGTGCCGCTAATCATATGTTGCCACCAGTACCACTTGTTCTGCCGGTGTGAAGATTGGTGCCCTCTATTTCTCAGACTTAACTGTGGTGGATGAGTGAGTTGCTTAGTTCACAGCTCATGAGGACTTTTAACCAATTGGAATCTGCTGTTTTATTTTATTTTAAAATAATAGCTGGTATCAGCAAATTTCTTAACCACATGATTATAACCATTATCCCCTACTTCCTTCTACTACTACTGCTGCTACTACTAATAATAATAATAATACACTTTATTTTCAAGACTTTTCTTAATCTCTGCTGGTAATTGCCGCAGTTCAGCAGTGAAATGTGGATTGTAACTCTTCATTTAACTTTCATTAACACTTTTAAAAGCCACATGTAGTTCTGTAAAATTACCACATGCTTCTAGAAATGCATTCTTTAACACTACACATAGTGGCTCTGTTTCAAGGTACTACTAACATTTTAGTCCTTCTTTTGATAGGGTTCTTCGGACATTTACAATCTATTTCTAATGATATTTCTGATATTGACTAATGCCTATTTCGGTTCACCGACAAAAGCGCGATAGACATATGTGCCCTGACAAAACCGCGACCGACAAATGAGCGCCAACAAACCCGCGAACTGGTTTTCGACAAATGCGCGCCGACAAAATCGCGAGAGAGGCCAAGAGAGTGGGACACCCTTGCTGCAATTCTTCCTACATATGCAGGGCGTGATCTTAAGGACAATCTGCGCGCCATGCTGATGGCATGCCACGTCTCATAATATTGACTTATAAAATAAACATTATTATATATTCTTCAAAACTAGTAATTCATATTTAATGAAACTTTCGCGATTTTGTCGGCGCGATTTTGTCGGCACATTTTAATTGGCGCTATTTTGTCGGCGCACATATGTTTATCGCGCAAATGACGGGTCACACCTATTTCGCAAAGCTTGCCACCATTCAGGTTTCAGGGTTGATCACACCTAGGTTGAGTAAGTGTAGTTTCAACATTCAACCCAATTAGCAGGTCACAGCATCCTAGCACTTTGATTTCAGAGCCATACAATGTCTATCCCCATCCCACCCTTGACATGCATAGTTTCTACTTTACTTTAGCCACCTCACAGAAGAAACGCTCACCTTGTGATGCTAATGTATTAAAATTTCTGAATACCAAAAGGCTACTTAGGCTTTTACGTAACTGCCGCCACAATGACGGTGACTATCTGAAGAACTGATATGGTGTCATGTTGTTAGACTCACAAACTACGTGGTCTACTGTCAATATAGCATATGATCAAAACAATGACCTAGACATTTCCTAGTTTTCTAATTACACTCTTGTTAAAATTTGTAATTTTTAAATCCCTAAAAGTAAAATATGAAAATCTCCCATGTTAAGTCTTTGTAGTGCAGCATTTAGATCTGTTGGCCCCCGGGCATTCTTTCACTTTCTCCTGGATGCTAGCAATGCCTACAAGAAGTGCTTTGTTGGAAATGCATCCAGAAACGTGAAATTCAGCGCTTTCCTCTGTCAAAATGACTATTAGGCCATAATCAGCTATAATGGTAAAAGCCTCTCTGAATTAAACCACCGCTCTGTGCTCTCCATTATTTTATTTCAGGTCTGACCATGCTATTCTTTTAAAAATCTGGACGTGGTTTACATTAAGCATCTGAACTGTCCCCTTTATTTAACCAATCAGTTTGAAATATGTTCTAAAATTTCTTTGAAATCCTAAATGCTACAAAAGCCTCGAGCTACGGCAACCTTCATCTTGACTACCAGTCACGTAACTATATATTGATGTGGAGAAGTAGAGGTCATTTTATTTAGATGTAAGCATTATTTCCTATTGTTTGAAATTGCAGATAACCAGCATTTTGGAGGTTTCACAAAACCTGGAAGGAGTTTCATGATAAGAAAAAAATGTCCAACAGTCCTTTAATTTGGTGGACAACTATTGCCCATGTAGTTGCACTGAGTTTTGCCAAAATTTTGCAGGATATGATAACCTTTTCTTTGTTCAACACTTTTCATAGCACTCACCATCACTAGGTGCTTTATAAAGTCATCGTGGATAAAGTGCAAATTAAGCCAATATAGTGAAGCGATTACTGGAGAGTAGAAATAAGATACATCAAAGGGAAAAAAGAAGGACTGGGATGACCTTGAAAGTGTTCTGCCGTCAAATCATTGTGTAAAATAAATAGCTGAACACATATGGTAAAGGAAAGGTAAGAGCCAATACAGCGAGGTCAGCTTCAGGACAGGATGAGCTAAATAATTAAATACAGGAAGAGTTCTTTGAAAATGAAAGAGAGAAGTGTGGGACATACAGTCGTGAGATGAATGATATAATCAGCTTTGCCTCACTGACATCCTCAGGAGAGAGCTCAGCAAAATAGGTGAGCAGGAAAGCATTAATAGTATGGATGCTATTATTTAACATTAGAACACTCTAGACAAGAATAGGCCATTCAGCCCAACAAAGCTCGCCAGTCCTATCCACTTGTTTCCTCCAAGAAAACATCAAGTCGAGTTTTGAAAGTCCCTAACGTCTTACTGTCTACCACACTACTTGGTAGCTTATTCCAAGTGTCTATCGTTCTTTGTGTAAAGAAAAACTTCCTAATGTTTGTACGTTGTTTACCCTTAACAAGTTTCCAACTGTGTCCCAGTGTTCTTGATGAACTCATTTTAAGAAACAAGTCTCGATCCACTGTACTAATTCCCTTCATAATTTTAAACACTTCAATCATGTCACCTCTTAATCTTCTTTTGCTTAAACTGTAAAGGCTCAGCTCTTTTAATCTTTCCTCATAATTCAACCCCTGTAGACCTGGAATCAGCCTAGTCGCTCTTCTCTGGACCTTTTCTAGCGCTGCTATGTCCTTTTTGTAGCCTGGAGACCAAAACTGCACACAGTACTCAAGATGAGGCCTCACCAGTGCATTATAAAGGTTGAGCATAACCTCCTTGGACTTGTACTCCACAGATCGTGCTATATAACCTAACATTCTGTTAGCCTTCTTAATGGCTTCTGAACACTGTTGGGAAGTTGATAGCTTAGAGTCCACTATGACTCCTAAATCCTTCTCATAAGGTGTACTCTCGATTTTCCGACCGCCCATTGTGTATTCAAACCTAATATTTTTACTTCCTATGTGTAATACTTTACATTTACTGACATTAAATTTCATCTGCCACAAATCTGCCCAAGCCTGTATGCTATCCAAGTCCTTCTGTAATGATATAACGGATTCCAAATTATCTGCTAATCCACCTATCTTGGTATCATCTGCAAACTTAACCAGCTTGTTACTTATATTCCTATCTAAATCATTTATATATATTAAAAATAGCAGCGGCCCTAGCACTGACCCCTGTGGAACACCACTCTTAACATCGCCAGTTCTGATGAGGTTCCTCGCACCATCACCCTCTGCTTCCTGTGTCTGAGCCAATTCTGCACCCATCTAAAAACATCACCCTGAACTCCCACTTCTTTTAACTTGATGCCCAACCTCTCATGTGGCACCTTATCAAATGCTTTCTGAAAGTCCAGATAAATAATATCATAAGCTCCACTTTGATCGTATCCTTTTGTTGCCTCCTCATAGAATTCCAACATGTTAGTAAAACACGACCTCCCTCTTCTGAACCCATGCTGACTGTTCAGAATAACTCCTGTCCTTGTCATGTGTTGCTCAATCTTATCCTTAATAATTCCTTCCATTAATTTTCCTGTGATGCTTGTTAAGCTTACTGGCCTATAGTTGCTTGGATCTGCCCTGTCACCCTTTTTATATAATGGGATGATATTTGCCATTTTCCAGTCCTTTGGAATCTCTCCAGTGCACAGTGACTTCCTAAAAATATGTGTCAAGGGTTTATATATGTACTCACTAGCCTCCTTAAGAACACGAGGATAAATATTATCTGGGCCTGGTGATTTGTTTGATTTCATCTTATTTAATCTGAGCAGCACTTCTCCCTCTACAATTTCCAAATCCCTCAGTACCTCCTTAGTAGTTGTGTTTACCTCTGGGAGGTTATCCACTTGCTCACTTGTAAACACCTCAGAAAAATGTAAGTTTAGGGCATCTGCTATTTCATTGTCTGTATCTTTTAATTCCCTTTACTATTCCTGATGAACTTGACCTCCTCCTTAACTGTTCTTTTACTACTAAAATACTGAAAGAATCTCTTGGGGTCTTCTTTCGCCTTATCTGCTATATTCCTCTCCAACTGTCTTTTAGCCTCTCTGATATCCTTCTTAATGGTTGCCCTCATTTTCTCATACGCTCACGGTTCTCTTTGCAGTCATTAGTCTTATATGCCTTATACAGCAGTTTTTTCCTTTGAAACTTCTTTTTAAATCTTTATTAATCCATCGTGGAGTTTTTTTAGTTTCCTATTACTTCCAAATTTAGGTATGTATCTGTCCTGCATTACATGTAAAACATTTTTAAACCTGTTCCACTGCTCCTCGACTGTCTCCACATTTAAAAGCTTATCCCAGTCTATCCTACTTAGACTTTGTCGCATCTGCTCAAAATTAGCCCTACAAAGTTCAACTTAACAATTTTAGTCTTTGCATCTGTACTCTTACAAAATACTGAGAATTGTATTATATTATGGTCACTTGACCCTAGTGGTTCAATCACCTCTACACCCTCAATTCTATCCTGATTATTACAGAATACTAAATCCAGACAGGCTTCACCCCTTGTTGGTGCTTTAACATGCTGTGTTAAAAAACAGTCGCTGATTACTTCTAAAAACTCCTGCTCTTGTGCTCCTCCATCTGTAAGGTTATCCCAGTTAATATTTGGATAATTAAAGTCCCCATGACTATAATATCCCCTGTAAACTTGCCTTTTGATATTACTAGAAAGATGTGTGTTGAAATTACTGTCTGAATTGGGTGGTCTATAACACACTACTAAAATAAGACCTGTTTCCCTAATATTTTCCAGGCGAAGCCAGATGTTCTCACTAAGATGGGGCTCATCATCCAACTGAAGATGACTTACATTTAAACCCTTTTTGGCATAAACAGCAACCCCATCTCCTTTTCTGTTCTGTCTATCCTTCCTAAAAATGTGTATTCCTTTATGTTACACTCATCCCCATCTTTGTTATTTAGCCAGGTTTCCGTTATTGCTATAATATCATAATAATGCTCTGCTACATACAACTCCAACTCACTTACCTTATTTTTGATACTTCTAGCATTAAGGCAAGCTATTTTTAATGTGTTAATCCTTCTTCATTTACGTGTTTGCTTAGAATTTACATTACTATGCATAAAATTTACATTACTATGCATGCACTTTAACAAACGAAAGGTGACAAAGATTTGCACATGTCATCAGCAGTCATTCTGTGAGAAAGGTTAATCCAAATACTAATCAAGTGAGAGTCAGTGGGAAATGTTCTTTGGTCTATCTGTGTAATATGGAAAGTGACAGCCTTTTGTGTATTTGTGTGTATTTTGGCAGGTTTTGTTATCAATGAAGAAACTAATCATGAGAAACTTCTCTACAAGGACAGTAACACCTGAGCAATTGAAAGTATTCCCCAATTGAGCACCACTAAACACTTTAGAATGGTGAATTTCACTGCACTTTTAACTCACAGTTGTTATGAACAGCAACATTTATTCAATTTTTGTGAGAAATCCTAGGTAGATTTTTATAATCTATATATATCAAAAATTCAATATTTTAACCTCTTTAGCATTAAATTTTTTCTCAAAAAAACGTAAAAAGCATTGCATTTTTTGGGCATTTTTATTAAATCTCATCTTTCTACTGTAAAACATGCAAAACACTAAAAGCATAAAGTCAGAGGTGTAGAAAGTATAATAATGATACAAATAATGATAATAATGATGAATATGAAATCATATGAACAACACACTGCACATATGTGTGCGAGTGATGCGTCACTTTCAAAATTCCCAGAATCACTTTCAGTTTCACAGTCTATTTCAGTTTCACTGGCTGAAGACAGATTCACCTCATCATCACTGCTGAGAGGTGTTTCTTACGAGATGCCATTATGAGGCTAGGAAAAGATATGTCTATATCATTGCTCAGGTAACACTCGGGTCTGACGATCATGTAAGACATGCTTATACTGTTGTCCAAGTAACATTTGGCACTAACACTTTTGGCATTTTTACAGATCGAGGAATCCTCAGGACTTAGGCAAGACGTGTCTATACTGTTGCCTGAGTGACACTCTGGACTAACCCTTTTAGCACTGTTTTTACAGCCCTAAGGATGCTCGGGTCTAATGCTAAGGAGGTTAATAGTTATGACATCTTTGCTTTTCTATTGGTGCTGCCATTTCAGGACTTTTGTGTTACTCATTGTTATGGTAATTCTCATAGAATTTCCTTTGGATTTGCAGCACTTGTTATGTCATAGAAGCAGTAGTTTAAAGGTCACCTCAGACATTCCCAGAGTATCCTAGTTTGAGAAAAGACCTTGTATTTGAGCTGCTAAAATCTCTTTTGATTGTATCTCCCCTGTTTTTGAAATGTTGCTCTCATTTCAGACGCCTGTGTTATAATTCACATTCTCATTTTGAAAAAAAAAAAATTCTGATCTTGGTTTGCTTCTCTACTATGTGTATCTCCCAGTCATTATTATTAAAATTTTTATGCTGGGCCCGATTTAGAATTCCATCTCTCAGGTGCAGCTACTTGAAGAACCATTTAAGATCATCATTTTCCCCAACACATTATTTAGTTATTTCTTTATTTCTTATTTTTTTCTTCTCATTTTGTTTATTTAGTTCTTTTGGTAACTTATTGGTATATATTTTAATTTGTATACTAGATGCTTTATTGCTTTATTTTAATACGATTAATATCTAAATAGAGTTTAGCTTCTTCTCCTCGAACTGCCACCTTATCATGGAGGAGGGTTTTGCGTGTCCCAATGATCCTAGGAGCTCTGTTGTCCGGGGCTTTATGCCCCTGGTAAGGTCACCCAAAGCAAACTGGTCCTAGGTGAGGGATGAGACAAAGAGCGGTTCAGAAAACCTGCCATGAAGAATAAAAACTTTGGATGGCTTTTTCCCTTGCCCGGACGCGGATCACTGGGGCCCCCCTCTGGAGCCAGGCCTGGAGGTGGGGCTTGATGGTGAGCGCCTTGTGGCTGGGCCTGCACCCATGGGGCTCGGCCGGGCACAGCCCGAAGAGGCAACGTGGGTCCCCCTTCCCATGGGCTCACCACCTGTAAGAGGGGCCAAGGAGGTTGGGTGCAGTGTGAGCTGGGTGGTGGCTGAAGGCGGGGACCTTGGCGGTCTGATCCTCAGCTACAGAAGCTGGCTCTTGGGACGTGGAATGTCACCTCTCTGAAGGGGAAGGAGCCTGAGCTGGTGTGCGAGGTCAAGAGGTTCCGGCTAGATATACACAGCACAGCTTGGACTCTGGAACCAATCTCCATGAGTGGGGCTGGACTCTCTACCACTCTGGAGTTGCCCCCCGTGAGAGGCGCCAAGCGGGTGTGGGCATACTTATTGCCCCCCAACTTGGAGCCTGTTCATTGTGGTTTACCCTAGTAGACGAGAGGGTAGCCTTCCTCCACCTTCAGGTGGGGCAACGGGTCCTAACTGTTGTTTGCATATATGCGCCAAACAGCAGTCCGGAGTACCCACCCTTTTTGGACTCCCTGAAGGGGGTGCTAGAGGGCACATCTTCTGGGGACTCCCTCGTTCTGCTGGGCGACTTCAATGCTTACAGTACGTGGGCAATGACAGTGAGACCTGGAAGGGCGTGATTGGGAGGAATGGCCCTCCATTCTGAACCCGAGCAGTGTTTTGTTATTGGACTTCTGTGCTTGTCATGGATTGTCCATAACAAACACCATGTTCAAGCAGAGGGGTGTTCATATGTGCACTTGGCACCAGGACACCCTAGGCCTCAGTTCGATGATCGACTTCATGGTCGTGTTGTCGGACTTGCGGCCACATGTCTTGGACACTCGGGTCAAGAGGGGGGCGGAGCTGTCAGCTGATCACCACCTGGTGGTGAGTAGGATTCGATGGTGGGGGAGGATGCCAGTCAGGACTGGTAGGCCCAAACATGTTCTGTACCTCTATTGTTGAAGCGGCTGACCGGAGCTGTGGCCGTAAGGTGGTCGGTGCCTGTCTTGGACACCAGCAGTGAGGGATGCTGTCAAGCTGAAGAAGGTGTCCTACAGAACCCTTTTGTCCTGTGGGACTCTGAAGGCAGCTGATAGGTACCGGCAGGCCAAGCAGAATGCGGCTTTGGTGGTTGCTGAGGCAAAAACTCGACCATGGGAGGAGTTTGCGGAGGCCATGGAGAATGACTTTCGGACGGCTTCGAGGAGATTCTGGTCCACCATCCAGCGTCTCAGGAGGGGGAAGCAATGCAGTGTCAACACTGTACAGTGGAACCTCAGTTCACGACCATAATTCGTTCCAAAACTCTTGTCATAACCCGATTTGGTCATGAACCAAAGCAATTTACCCCATAGGATTGTATGTAAATACAATTAATCTATTCCAGACCATACCAACTGTATGTAAATATATTTGTTTTAGTTTTTAAGCACAAATATAGTTAATTATACCATAGAATGCACAGCGTAATAGTAAACTAAATGTAAAAACATTGAATAACACTGAGAAAACCTTGAACAATAGGGAAAACTAACATTGCAATAGTTTGCACTATAGTGCTAGGAACTGCTCGCTAAAAACACTTTTTTTTTAATGAATTTTAAGCACAGGGAAAAAAATGAACATTTGAAAAATCCGTAATTTAATAAATCACCAAGAAAAGTAACATTGCCACAATGCACGCTATGAACTGATCGCTGTAAACAGAACTGAAAACAAAAACAAGCCTTTTGTACCTTATGCATCCAGCCCTCCCTCTCTCGATCGCTCGCTCTCTCTTTCGTGTGTGCGTGTGTCTCTCTCGCGCACCTGTGTGTATCTCTCTTTCTTGAGCCTGGAGCGCCTGTGTATGCCTCTCTCTCGTGCACCTGTGTGTGTGTGTGTGTGTCTCTCTCCCGCGCCTGTGTGTGTGTGTGTCGGGCTCTCTCTCTCTTGCTTGCTTGCTCGCTGCACAGGAAATGCACAGGGAGAGACTGAACATGTACACACCGAAAGGGAAACTGGTTTGTTCGTAAAAGTGTGTGGTCGTGAACCGAGGCAAAAGTTTGGCAAACGTTTTGGTCGTAAACTGATTTGTACGTGTACCGAGACGTTCGTGAACTGAGGTATGGGATGGCGCGCTGCTGACCTTGACTCGGGATGTTGTGGGTCAGTGGAGGGAGTACGTCGAAGACCTCCTCAATCCCACTAACATGCCTTCCAATGAGGAAGCAGAGCCTGGGGACTCGGAGGTGGGCTCTCCCATCTATGGGACTGAGGTCACTTGAGGTGGTCAAAAAACTCCTTGGTGGCAAGGCCTCAGGGGTGGATGAGGTACGCCCCGGAGTTCCTTAAGGCTCTGGATGTTGTAGGACTGTCTTGGTTGATACACCTCTGCAGCATCTCATGGACATCAGGGACAGTGCCTCTGGATTGGCAGACTGCAGTGGTGGTCCTCCTCTTTAAGAAAGGAGACCAGAAGGTGTGTTCCAACTACAAAGGGATCACACTCCTCAGCCTTCCTGGAAAAGTCTATTCAGGGGTCCTGGAGAAGAGGGTCCATCACATAGTCGAACCTCAGATTCAGGTGGAACAGTGTGGTTTTCGTCTTGGTCGCTGAACAGTGGAGCAGCTCTACACCCTTGGCAGGGTCATGGAGACTGCTCAACCAGTCTATGTGTGTTCTATGGACTTGGAAAAGGCATTCGACCGTGTCCCTCGGGGAATCCTGTGGGGGGTGCTCTGAAAGTGTGGGGTACCGGACCCCCTGATAAGGGCTGTTTGGTTTCTGTACAGCCGGTGTCAGAGCTTGGTCCGCATTGCTGGCAGTAAGTTGAACCCGTTTCCAGTGAGAGTTGGACTTCGCCAGGGCTGCCCTTTGTTTCCGATTCTGTTCATAACTTTTTTGGACAGAATTTCTAGGTGCAGCCAGGGCGTTGAGGGGGTCCAGTTTGGTGGGCTCAGGATTAGGTCACTGCTTTTTGCAGATGATGTTGTCCTGTTTGCTTTGTCAGACTGTGATTTTCAGCTCTCTCTGGATCGGTTCGTAGCCGAGTGTGAAGCGGCTGGGATGGGAATCAGCACCTCCAAATCCGAGACCATGGTCCTCAGCCGGAAAAGGGTGGATTGCCCTCTCAAGGTTGGGAGCGAGATCCTGCCCCAAGTGGAGGAGTTCAAGTATCTCGGGGGTCTTGTTCACGAGTGAGGGAAGAATGGAGTGTGAGATCAAAAGGTGGATCGGTGCGGCATCCGCAGTGATGCAGGATCTGCATCGTTCTGTCGTGGTGAAAAAGGAGCTGAGCTGTAAGGCAAAGCTCTCAATTTACCAGTCGATCTACGTTCCTACCCTCACCTATGGTCATGAGTTGTGGGTAGTGACCAAAAGAACGAGATTGTGAACACAAGCGGGTGAAATGAGTTTCCACCGCAGGGTGTCTGGGCTTTCCCTTAAAGATAGGGTGAGAAGCTCAGTCATCTGGGAGGTGCTCAGAGTAGAGCCGCTGCTCCTCCACATTGACAGGAGTTAAAGGAGGTGGCTTGAGCATCTGATCAGGATGCCTTCTGGATGCCTCCCTGGTGGGGTGTTCCTGGCACGTCTAAACGGGAGGAGGCCCCAGGGAAGACGCAGGACATGCTAGAGGGACTATGTCTCTCGGCTGGCCTGGGAACACCTCAGGATTCCCCCAGAAGAGCTGGAAGAAGTGGTCGGGGAGAGGGAAGTCTGGGCATCTCTGCTCAAGCTGCTGCCCCTGCGACCCGACCTCGGATAAGCGGAAGAGGATGGATGGATGGATGGATGTTGGCAGCTTTAACTTTTGGAACAATGTTTTTTTCTGTTTTTGCCTTTTTCTTGTTGAGAGTAATCATAACATCCACTGGTTGAGCCAAAACTGACATCCCCACTCACCCACAATCTCTTAATGTATGTCTGGAAAGATTTTTAAGCTCTGGCCTAACACCACTTGTCTGTTCCCTGTCTTAGTTCATTCTAGAATCATGGGTAACATAAAGGCTAGTGATGGTATGAGTTTGACGAAAGTGGTTCCCACATGCTTATCCATTTTTGCAGCAACACATGTTTGAGCAGCTACCTGTTCTGATTTTGTTCTGATTTTCATTTTTTCTAAATGTTACCAATTTTTAAATACATTTTTTGCCCTTTGGAATTATGTTTTTGGTGCTTTGGGTGATTAGAAGTTATTTTCATTAAGTAGAAATTTCCACCATCTTATTTTTTTATTTACTGTGATGCCATTTTGTATTGATATGGATGTCCTGATTTTGTAAGTTCATTGATAGCATGTTGCCGTGAGTTGATAAGGGCGTGTCCCTGGAAGTGGTGCTGGCTAACATCATCAATCAATCAATCAACATTTATTTATATAGCACATTTTCATACAAAAAAATGTAGCTCAAAGTGCTTTACAAAATGAATAGAAAAATAGAAGACACAATAAAAAATAAACATAAGTCAACATTAATTAACATAGAATAGGGTCCGATGGCCAGGGTGGACAGAAAAAACAAAAAACTCCAAAAGCTGGAGAAAAAAATAAAATCTGTAGGGTTCCAGACCAAGAGACCGCCCAGTCCCCTCTGGGCAATCTACCTAACATAAATCAAACAGTCCTCTTTGTATTTAGGGTTTTCATGGAAGGACCTGATGATGATGGTCACGTAGACTTCTGGCTTTCAGTCCATCAATGTTGGTGCAGGCCGCCACCACAAAGAAACCGGAAAAAGAAACAGAAGAGAGAGTTGGGGTCAGTACGGATTTTGGAGCTACTATGAATAGTTATTATGAAGAATTGAACATACAGAGTATCAGTATTAAGTTAAAGTGAAGTTATGAGAAGGTCATGTTAAAGTAATGTGTTTTCAGCAGTGTTTTAAAGTGCTCTACTGTATTAACCTGGCGAATTTCTATTGGCAGGCTATTCCAGATTTTAGGTGCATAGCAGCAGAAGGCCACCTCACCACTTCTTTTAAGTTTAGCTTTTGTAATTATAAGGAGACACTCATTTGAAGATCTAAGGTTACGATTTGGAATATAATGTGTCAGGCATTCCGATATATAAGATGGAGCGAGATTATTTAAGGCTTTATAAACCATAAGCAGTATTTTAAAGTCAATCCTGAATGACACAGGCAGCCAGTGTAGTGACATCAAAACTGGAGAAATGTGTTCGGATTTTCTTTTTCTAGTTAGGATTCTAGCAGCTGCATTCTGCACTCGTTGCAAGTGATTTATGTCTTTTTTGGGTGGTCCTGAGAGGAGTGCGTTACAGGAATCTAGTCGACTGAAAACAAAAGCGTGAATTAATTTCTCAGCATCTTTCAATGATATAAGAGGTCTAACTTTTGCTATGTTTCTTAAGTGAAAAAATGCTGTCCTAGTGGTCTGATGAATATGTGATTTAAAATTCAGGTTACAGTCAACAGTTACCCCTAAGTTTTTTACTTCTGTCTTAACTTTTAATCCTAATGCATCAAGTTTATTTCTGATAACCTCAATTAAATCCATTATTGCCAATTACTAAAATTTCAGTTTTCTCTTTATTTAGTTTGAGAAAATTACTATTCATCCATTCAGAAATACCAGTCAGACATTGTGTTAGTGAATCGAGAGAGTCGGAGTCATCGGGTGCTATTGATAAGTACAGCTGTGTGTCATCAGCATAGCTGTGGTAACTCACGTTGTAACCTGAGATAATCCGACCTAAAGGAAGCGTATAGATTGAGAAGAGCAGCGGACCCAGGATAGAGCCTTGTGGAACACCATATCGGATATCATGTGTCTTCGAGTTGTAATTACCACAACTAACAAAGAATTTTCTCCCTGTCAGGTAGGATTCAAACCAATTTAAGACACTGCCAGAGAGGCCCACCCATTGACTAAGGCGATTTCTAAGAATATTGTGATCAATGGTGTCAAATGCAGCACTCAGATCTAAGAGGATGAGAACAGATAAATGGCCTCTGTCTGCATTCACTCGCAAATCATTTACTACTTTAACGAGTGCAGTTTCTGTGCTGTGATTTGTTCTGAAACCTGACTGAAATTTATCAAGAATATTGAGGTGGTCATTTAACTGCAAAATGACTGCCTTCTCTAGAATTTTACGTAAGAAGGGCAGGTTAGAGATGGGTCTAAAATTTTCAAAGGCAGAGGGGTCAAGATTATTTTTCTTGAGCAGGGGTTTAACTACAGCAGTCTTAAGACAGTCTGGAAAGACCCCCGAGTCTAATGACGAATTAACTATGTCCAGAATATTGTCAATTAGCACGCCTGATATTTCTTTGAAAAACCTTGTTAGTATTGGGTCAAGGACGCAGGTGGAGGGTATCAGTTGAGAGATTATACTATGTAATTCAGGTAAATCTATCCTAGTGAAAGCCAAATTTAATTTGTTTATAATGGAGTACCGGGGCTTTGGCTGTTCTGCAGTGTTGGGGAGATATACTATGTTATCTCTAATATCATTAATTTTTTGATTGAAAAATACAGCAATGTTCTCACAGGTTTCACTGAAAGTATTCAGGGGGCATTCCTTTGTGTTACCTGGGTTTATCATCAACATGAACGTTTCAAAGCCACTGGCATGGACGATTACAAATTCTCACTTCGACTTTATTTAATCGCATTTCCAGGCAAATGACTTTTCTTTGAACTTCGACTTTGAGTTTCCATTTACCCTTTTAATAATATGAAAGACCAGCTGTTTTTCTTGACTAAGTTTTATTTCATGGTTCTCTCCTTTTTAATCTGATGGCTGGCAGAACACTACTGAACATTATCTTGGGGCTACACAGTGCCATGCAGTGTCTTGGGGTACTGATATGTGGTCACAGCTAAGCGGGGGGCCTATAAAGTCCATTTTTCAATGGACACCATTTTCTATAGGTGATAAACGGCAGCTCTACTTTGGTTTCTGTAACTGTTGGGGCACACAGTCTGGTTAGAGAAAAAAAATGCTGCTTCATACCTAAGAGACCCAAGTATGCAGGTGGCCAGCACAGCAGATACCTTCTTAAGTTAAGTGGTAGAACTGGCTGTTTAGATTTCAGACTTATACTTATGTCTAACCTCTGCTGCCTCAGGAAGGACAGCACCGGGGAGAGTTGCAGCATCACCCTGAGTGATTCCTTAACAATGACAGTTTTCTTTAGCAGTACTGTATGTCCTTTGATCTCACAACAGTCTGTATACACACGTATAAACAAACACAGAAGTCATTAATACTATAAATGTTGAAACTTTTTTTGCCAGTCTTGTTGAAGTGCACATGAATCCAGACATTACATGGTCAGCTGTAGATTAGCAGTTGCCATACTGCAGTACACACATAGCAGTCTGCTGTTTACTAGAAAAGCTGTAGTCGGGATTATGACTGCTAGTTAAGTACAAATGCCAGACAGTGGGGCATCAAATTGTAATAGCACTTGGTTAAATGGATGGTCGTTTTAAAAAAGTGTTACAATTTAAGCAAAGTAAACTTGAACTCAGCATTGCAGGGTGTTGTTTAAATCTAATATGTTTGGCTACAGGACCGTTTTAATCTCTGGATTTATAACCTGTGCATTATTAAGATGGACTGAGGCCATGGAACAGCTGCCAAAATTACACTATTGTGCTCCATCATATTTATGTGACATTTTAACAAGAGGTGACCAAAAAATCTGTAGCTTTACAGACGATGAAAAAAGAAGAGTTTTCATATTACTGTATTATTATTCTTTGCTGTAGTTTAGGATTGTGGCATAATGGATGGGCTTGCATGCCATAGTGGTCTTCAGGACTGATGTTGCCAGCATAGCCTTCCTAATAAGTTAACCCTAGTAAATAGGTTTAAGAGAAGGTTTCAAAAATATGATCTAAAACTAAACTAAATTTAAGTTATCTGTTACACCAGGACCTACAGGTGGTAGCACTAGGCCTTTGGGTGGTTTTCTACATTTAGTTCCCAGCAGACCAATGTACTGAGGTTAACTTTAGACCACAAAAAGATGTGGTGCTATCCTGTGGGATCACTATCTGTATGGCTACCACCCCAGTATTGGCTACCACGTAGACCAAGTCTACACCTTCCAGAGTGCAATGATTCCAGATTTGTCTAGAGTAGGTAATTCCAAAAAGCAGTATTAGCTACACACAGTGGTACCAGAATGAGTAGAAGACCCACATATTTTTTTCATCTCACCTGTGCGGTCTTGAACACATCTGAGATGTTACTGAGCAGTGATCTGTGATGGAGTCAAGCTTACATTTCTTGATCCTGGGGTCTTAAACTCTCTGTGAATTCTCCAACTGTGTCTGCACTGAATACTTAGCAGTTTACCCTAATTATGGACTCTGCATAACACAGAAAGGTTTATGGAACTGAACTTTGCAGACTTTTCTTTGCCTAAAATTGCAGTTGTTTGTACTTCTCGCCAACCCTTTATGCCCACTGTGTTTAAAAAAAAATAAAAGGCTTTAATTATCTTTTATTCACCCCTTCACTCATCTGAGGCAAATAAACAAGCTTGTTGACTGCAGCCTTCCACACAAGGCTTTGAAACAACTCCGAGCATAACCAAGTGTCACTCATACACAGAACTACTGTGGCATTGTGGTACCACCCACAGTACCAAACCTCATTATCCACGCTGTCCTATTGTTTTTCCAAGAGCTTCTCTAAAGAATAAAAGAAGCATAATTTAGCTCAATGAAGTATCAGCAAATGATTCATTTCCACTGTGCCATCTGTATATTTAGATAAAAATAGCACTGCCAAGCTGAACTTAGCACCAGCATCCCATGGATGCTTGGTAACAAGTGGGGGAGTATTAGCAGGAGGGTGACGTGCCTTGTTCTGGAGGTCCAAGAACAGAAATGGTGCTCTAGCACTGACTATAATCTGCATTTATATGTGCTAGTGTTCAACTGAAAAGCACTGGAAACATCCATCCATCTTCAAACTTATTTAATCCAGTCCCAGGGGATGGATCTTGATATGTCAGTAGCAGGTGCAAGGAAGTATTCAACCCTGGATAGGGCACCAGAGAGGGTGACAGGCCACACTAATTGCACCCATATCCAAATAATGCCCAATGCAGACTTGTTCCAGCCTCAAATCTGTCAGGCTCTAGTTCCTTACAGCTCTACACTGCATAAGGGCGTGAAGCAGAACCCCCTCATTGAAAAGTTAACAGGGCATCGTATAAATCAGAAGAAACAAAAGTAAAAAGGGTGGCATGCCCGGTTGCAGTTACTGCTGATTACATCACACATGCCAGACAGTAAAGGGATAAGGAATGTTTTATCCATAAATCACATACTCTGGACTGCATGGTGGAAGGAGAGGAAGATGTATCAGAGGTCTGACGTTGCCATGAGAAATTAAACAAATTGGGTTAATTATTATCATGGCTCTGAGGTTAAGGATCTGTGCTGGTATCCAGAAGGTTGCCGGTTCGAATCCCTGTCACTACCAAAAGAGATCCTACTCTGCTGGGCCCTTGAGCAAGGCCCTTAACCTGTAATTGCTCCTGTGGTGCTGTACAATGGCTGACCCTGCACTCTGACCCCAAGGGGTGTGCAAAAACTAACAAATTCCTAATACGAGAAATTGTATAAGGCAAAATAAAGAACAAAAAATAAATAAATAATAGTCACAGTGGGAAACTAGCAGATGAGAAGGAGATATCTTTAAGTTATAAAAGTTAGAATCAATCAATCAATCAACATTTATTTATATAGCACATATTCATACAAAAAAAATGTAGCTCAAAGTGCTTTACAAAATGAATAGAAAAATAGAAGACACAATAAAAAATAAACATAAGTCAACATTAATTAACATAGAATAAGAGTAAGGTCCGATGGCCAGGGTGGACAGAAAAAACAAAAAAAAAAACTCCAAAGGCTGGAGAAAAAAATAAAAAAAATATTATTAGAAATGCTCTTCCATTCCATTAATGGATTACCCATACATTTTCTCCAATAACTTAGTGATGAAAGTAACTGTTTAGGAAAAAAAAGGTCAGACTAAGTACAACCAGCCTAATTAGCAAAACAGGGAGCAGGAAAACACATCTATGACCCTAATTAATGCCACTGCACAGTTGCAGTGGCTGAGGAAAGCTTAAAGGGGCCCCAGGTATACTTACAGTCATTAAACAAACTGCAGTACTTTAAAAAAAAAAAAAAACTATTACTGAATCACAAAATAGGCAAATGCAGAAAATGAGAGAATCACTAAACCAAACACCAAAGTATTAAAAATGAATCTCTAATAGCAAAACAGTAACAAACATTTACCTTAACTCGACAAGAAATACACCAACTCACAGAAGGGCCTAGTGCCCCAGCTCTAGAATAAGTCTCAGTGAGCCCTCAAATAAGGCAGCCTGAGGTGACTGCCCTAAACGCTGCTATTTGGGACTACCAGGACTGGATTAAGGTGGGTGCTATTGATGCTGCAGCATTAGGCCCATTCCTGAAATAGGCCCAGATGAAAACAGACGAGAATTTTCCGGAAGCTGAACAGTTTTCCTTTGCTATATTAACCTCAAAATAATTCTTAGAATGAAATTTGGAGTCCCACTTTCGGACGCCTAGACACAGCGTTACTTATTATACAGTTACTATTGTTCTTTGCGCTGTGACGTAACTATAGCGTCGTTGTGTTTATTGTTAACTGAAGATTTCAAGGTAATGCTATCAATTTTATATTAAACAGTTTACTTAGTAATTTAGCTGCATTTTTTGCAATATCTTGGGGATTCTTGCCACTTTATTATTGTTCTGTAAGAGCCACATAGTAAATTTTTCACCTTGAAAGTTAGTTGTACATTAAAAATCGAAGGCTATTTAAATGGTTATCTTTAAAGGTAAAACTAAAAGCCGGCCTGCGGGCCCGGCATGGATGTTTAGAAATTTTAAAATCCTCGACAGGATTCTGGTCTACTATGACATATTTTTACCCACAAGAGCCTAAACTGAGTCACTTTGACCCAATGTCTCTGCAAATTAATTTTTTCTTATTCTGTTTCCTAAGAGAATGGCAAAATTTTGTGTATTTCATTGTTAGGTTTTCTGTATTAAGTGCACTTTTCAGACAATTGCTATTGAATGTTTGACGTTACATAGTTTGATGTTAATCTCGAGTTGTTACGATACTACGTCGTTATTATTATTCATGTTCAATAAAGGCTGGCTGGTTGCGTCACAAGCAATTAAGGCTCCTTGGGTTGGTCTGAGTGCGCATGTACAGTGAGTGTCGAATGCACCAATGCCGAGAAAAAATAGGCCTTTTTTGCGCTGCAGCATCAGGCGCAATTTCGTCTTAATCTGGCCCTGGGGACTACCAGTTAGCCATCATTCCACAGCAGAACAATAATCCTTCCATTTAAATTGGAAGAATAGCATCATTGATTGTATTTTATCTTCTTTCTCATTCTGTAAGTAATTCTATTTTTTTTTTCAAAGAAGTTCCTTAAGTGCTTCACTTGAATGCTTCGTGTTCCACAAAAGTGATGCAAATGAACTGTTGTATTTGGCAGCTGCTAAGAAACACATAAAAAAGTAATATCTTCAGCCACAGGCTTCACATGGACATGGCCAAGTGCTGTACAGGAGAAGTGCTTATTTTGAGTGCCAGCCAGAATATTCCAAAACGGCCCATTGCAAATAATTGTTGGATAAACAGTGCTTATACTCCCAGGTCCAGTGGCTCACTCCATCTGGTTTCCCTGTTTACATGGGGCAGATTGCACTGAATTCTTGTATTTAAAGTGGAATCCACTTTTATTCTGAATATGGTGGAATTTTAATTCAGTTCATTGACAAGACAGTTTACAGTGTTTAACTCTCTATGGTTCCTTGTGCAGCAGGGAGCCGCCTTCCAAAATATCTCCCTGTATTACCATAGTTTCAATAAAAACTATTTTAAATAATTGTGACTGAAACCAGACACTCTGTATGCAGATACAAGGGAGATTACTTTATATCAATAGAGTAAAGGACAACTTGAAACCCTCTTAAATTTTCCCATCAAAAGGGATATTCATTTATGCCAGTTCAAAAACTTTAAATAAACCATGTGTTTCTTTGTATTAATTGGTGCATAGTTATCATATTTATGAATAGCCAAATTGTATAGACTTATTTCTATGATTAGCAAAAAAATAAACTCTCAGGCCTAATTTGTTATTGTAGAATAAATATGAAAAAATATCAAAAATGCATGAGAAAAACCATCTAATGCACAGGGGCAAAGAAAGAGGAGAATAGTAGAACTGGTAGTAGTAGTAGTTTTAATAGCGGATGTAATAACACAGCAGTAGTAGTTGTTTTGGCTCCATACAGAACACAGTGAAATCCCCAACTTGCATGTTCAACCAACATTTAACTTGTCCCCACTCTCAGACACCATGATAAATAATAAGGTATTAAAATACAGAACTCCATTATGATTAATAGAAAACACACATCAGTTGGTGTGGACAATATACAGTATACCCCCAGGATCTGTTTACAGCCAGCAGAATCAACATACAACCATGATGTTACATTTATTATTTAAAACTTACAAAGAAGGGATGGCTGTAGGTTACAAAAGAATAGTAACAAATACAATTTTAACAATTGTAATGAGTCTTCCAAAACAAGGCATTGCCCTGACTGTCTGACAAAGGAATTTGTACCCTTCAAAACCACAAAAAGCACTTTTCCTTCTCGCATTATTTCTTTTTTTTTCTTTAGATGATGCCCTTAGCCCAACTCACCTTCTAATACTAGATCCATTGTAAGAATGGCAGAGTACTGCGTTTAACTCCAGGAATATTATTAGTTCATTTACATCGTGGGTTGGGGCAGCAGAGCTCAAAAGCTATAGGGCCACCAGGAATGAGTCCTATGACGGTCTGTAGTGTCCCTGCATCATTCCAACTAGACCAGCCAGACCTCCAAGATACTTATCTCGTCTTACCCTCCTATCCCAGATGGGAGCTGCCTGCCTGCATTTTACACATTTTGAGCTTACAAATGGAAAATGAACATGAGTTATGTGAGAATTATTTTTTATTTTTTTCATCGATGTTTTTCAGATTGTTTGCTTTTGGATAGAATGGCTCACCACTACTCTCCATTATATCATAGTCATTTTTTTCTCTGCATGAAAACTTGTTATTAGCCAGCAATAGAAATGGTATGAGGTAATTGACATATAAAAAGATATATACTATACTTTCTGAGTGGAGTATTCTTTTAAAAAAATCTTTGACTAAGATTTTTGGACCTTATTTTTTGGTTTTAGTTTAATGATTTTCTGAACACTTGTAATTGTGACATGGCCACCATGATTTGTCAGGTGTCACAGGTGGCTGGGGGTGATACCCAGTTGGGACGCCCCGGAGGACTGGAGGAGGGCTTACACCTCCCCCAAACCACGTGGGGGCGACCACCCTGGTGGCTTTGGGGACCACGGGAACTGAGCTTAGAAGCTCAACCCTATAGGGGCCCGTGGTCACCACCAGGGGGCGCCCCAATGCCTTTGGAGCCCTGGCCCTCGGCACTTCCGGGTGAGAGGAAGAAGACCAGGGACACCCGGAAGTGCTTCCGGGTGCGCAGCCGGTACTTCCGCCACACTGGGGAGTGGCGGCGGAAGCTAATCGGGAGGCACCTGGAGCTTGTCCGGCTGGGGATAAAAGGGGCCGGCTCCCTCCATTTGATGGCTGGAGTCGGGAGGACAAGACATGGTCTTGGAGGAGAGGAAAGGAGGCGGTCTGAAGAGAGAGACAAAAGGCATTGTGAGGCCTGGACTTTTAGGGGAGTTTTGGGGTTGTGTTGCACTTATTTGTAAATATTATGTACTTAAACGTGTGTTGGGTGAACCATCGATGTCCACCTGTCGGTGTCCGGGCCATATTCCACACAGGTCACATATTTCCTGAATCACATACCTAGTAACCTCACAGTATCATAAGAACTAGACACGCAAAATGGTGGCCCCCATGAAAACTAGAAACACAAAAGGGTGCTGAAAATAACATCATCATAAAAAAAAAAATAAACTTGTAAATAAACTGTTCCAAAAAGTTATTTGGAAAACAGATTTTTAAAATATATTTTAAATTTAATTCCTGGAAAATGAAAGTCTTTCAAAGGGACATTCGGAAGATTTTTTGAAGGTCCAAGCACAATTAGCAAAAAACAAACCTTCAAAACCCTAATTCGAAGTCTGAAAGAGCATCCAGCCATTACCAAGTTCTTTTCCTAAAATGCTTTGCATATTGGAATTCTTAACTGAGGCAAGGTCTTTCATTTGGTTTGAAACAATTTTGGATATCAGTGTGTGTGCCTAAGTAGCGAATTTGTATCATTAATTTAGTATCTTGTTAACATGTTTATAGCAAACCAAATTTATTAAGCATAATCAAATCGTACCAGTTTCCCATAATATACTAAATGCAATGTCTTATCTAGAAGAACATTTCTTTTTGGAGTTTGTGAAAGTTTCTTTGTTTCTGGTGCCACCAGTCAGTTTCAGGGTTGCATGGGCAGGCCCTTCAACCCTACAATGTTCTCGGTATACTTTTGCTCAGGTGTGCAGTTAGCCAACCTCAGGTTTCTTGTGTTCAGAACTCTGCTTCGTCTCATTTAAATGGTTCTACCTTCCAACATAATCTCTATTTCTGAAGTGCTTGTGCCTCCCTTAGGGTGTAAGGTGTTATGAGAGGGTTTACTACCCCTTACTGAAGCCTCTCTGTCTTCATTAGTACAAAGAAGAGCACTTCATTTGCCAGTGTGGATTTTTCCTTGATTAGCAATCCATTGCAACTCTGTTCACTGTATTCACCACATTTTAGAACACCATGTGTCTTGTTATTGCAAAGTAAAAGATTAAGTATATAAGCTCCTCAAGGTAAAGTCAAAAACAGTTCATGCATTTTTGTAATGGACACAAACAATAAAACATTGAACATACTTCATTAAATATAAACATACTGTATTAATGCAAGAATTAAGTGAAAATTCAGAGTTATAGAGTGGCTTTCTCCAGTTAGTTCCTGGGGATGCTGCGTCAGTTAATTATGTAGCAAGCATGGGAGCATTACTTGCATGGTGGTAGAATAATGGCAGAGTAGTGGTGAGAAGTGGTTATTGGAACAAAAAAACAGTCCAAATATTACACAAAATAACAAAAATGGTCTTGAAAACTATAGAAGAAATAAGAAAAAATGTTTTACTGTACCATTCCAGTAGGTGGCAGCAGAGAAGCCTAATACTTTATGCATGGCTTCCTGCTACCCTTTAGTGATGTGCAATGAAAGAACAAACTCATTCTTTTGTGCTTGTCTTGGTCTCTGAACAAACTTACTGGTTCAATGATATTAAAGAGCGAATCTCTTCAAGGCATGCGCCGTGCGTGCTACATTTTATATAGCATTCCTGGAGCTGTCATCTTAACTTCACTTAAATGGCTCCTGTCTTCAACAAATAGCTTGTCAGTGAACTGTTACAGCAAAATGGCCATGATGACAGCTAGCCAATGACTGACATGGCTTGACCGCCCATTGATCAGTTTACTCTGACTGAGTGACTTTGTCTGTCTCAGTACACTAACTGATTGAATGAACCAGTATGCCCCCTAGGGATCTGGAGAACCATTGCAAGTTTGTTCACAAACTGCAGATAAGAGACTCGCAGTACAGTACATTGAACTAGTTTACCGAAAGAATCAGTTCACGTACTGAACTACAGACAAGAGACTCGCAGTACATTGAATCGCAGTTCAGTTCACTGATAATGTATTTATGGGAGATTACATCAGAAAGGACGGGATATAAAAAGAAGGAAATTGTGGGCGATTAAATCAAAACTGAAAATACTTTTAGTCACACTATGTAACAAATTTTTATTTTTATTTTGTTCCTAAGTACAAAGTATGTTTTCCTAACCCGTTATGCCTAAAAAAAATAGAAAATAGCTGTTGTTCCACAAAAACTTTGCTTTTGTGATCAGGACAATGATATTTAGAAATTTGTCTGTTTTCGAGAAAATTCTCGATTCGCATTCAATACTGAGTAGTCTTCTAGAATATTCTTGAACTGCTAGAATTGTCTAGAAGTTTCTAGAATTTTCCAGAATTATCTAGAACCTCCAAGGAACTTTTAGAGCTTTCTAGAACATTCTCGGACTGTCCAATAGTAGTCATACAAGTATAAAAGCACAGGTGACTCATCACCAACCAACATTTTGGTTTATGTTATTTTTTTGATTTGAGTTTGATGGCATCAAGAGGTTGCTTGCACCCAGCAGATGCAGTTTGCTACGTCTGTGGACAATTTATAAAGACAAGAACGAGAAAGTATTCCATGAAAGCATGTCGTAAGATGTGCGAGGCCTACAAGGCATACTTCGGCATGCCTGTCGGGGATCAAGAGAAGCCCTGGGCACCTCATTTCACATGCGAATATTGCAAGAAAACTGTTGAAGGTTGGTACAGGGGAGAAAATAGAGCCATGAACGAATTTGGCGGCAACTGACTGACCACTCAAGCAACTGCTATTTCTGCATGGTGGATCCTACCAAACATCGCACTGGTAAGAATGTGCCTCAAATCGTTTATCCAGACATTCCTTCTTCCATTGCCCCAGTACTACACTGCCCCGAGCTGCCCGTTCCCATTACTCCGAAAAGGGATCAGCCAACTTCAGGAGACAGCAGCAAGTCAGACAGCGAGGAAGATATTGCAGATCCAGATTGCGGTTTCACAGATGCGGCTGAGGAGAGAAGGCCATACTTCCACAACCAGAAAGACATCAACAATCTGATCAGAGACCTTAGTCTTACCAAGTCCAATGCTGAGCTTCGGAAATCCAGGCTCAAGCAGTGGAACTTGTTGGATGAAAGCGTGCAAGGACAGTATAACGAAAACATGATGGGGGACTACATTTGGGGGCTTCTTCGAGAAAGCGATTTGCAGTACAGTCGCAAATCTAGAAAACCTACTCATTTCTGAACCTTTTTGAGTGGTTTTGACTGTCTTTGTCTATTTACCATGCAAGTGTTGTTCTTTATCAGACCGCATGAACGAAAAGATAAAAATTCCCTTGTTTTGTCACTATAAATACGAAATTTTCTGGGCTGTGGTCATAAAATCAAAGTTTGTGCTGAATGTAATCATTTTTCCATAGGCTTTAGACATAAGCAGTTGAAATATAACTCTTGGAAGCCAGGAACAAAAATTGTGTTACATAGTGTCATAGTTCAATGTTCTCACAGTTTTATCGTGATATGTGCTCTATTCTAAGGTTCAATTTGTACAACTGTTTTTTTTCTGTTTGCTGTTGAAATTTTCTTTATTGTCAAAATTCAATAAAGAGTATCATTTTTATTATTATCATTATTATTATTATTACTTATTTTGTTGCATGCTTTTTATATTGTTTGGTAGATAAAATTGTTACACCGTTCTGGTACTATTCTAGATTTTAAACTAGAATATAGCTTGTGATTCAATGATTCAAATAAAAAAAAAAACTAAACAGAATAGTTTTGCACATCACAACTACACTATTACACATCACTACTACCCATTATTTTGGGCAGGCAACCTACAGTAGTAGTAACACATTAACTGAAAGCTGGGGCCATGGAATTGCAGGGACACCTGGGGAGTTCTAGAGGGGAGTTCTAGAGTGAAAGCACCAGGAGTTCCCAGAGACTGTGGGTGAAACTTATCTCTAGGGTGACCCCGTTAATGGTTATTCGCTGGACTTGAAGGTGAACTTCGAAATAATGAGTTGAGCTAGGATGGCGTTTGACCTGTGTGTGGAAGTAAGTCTAAGCATGGAGAGATAGAGACAGAGATAGATGGAAGGTGAAAGAAAAGGGAATAACGTATTGCCAGAGAAATTATGTAAGTGAAAATGTGTGTCAGATTGTTTCCAAAATACAGTAGACACGGGCTCATAACATGGTTTGAGTCATGTTCAGAGAGGCAACAGAAAATATTATTTTAATAATGAAATTACTTTCTTGAACTTCTTTGGCTTCGTTGGGACAAGAGCACCCCCTGTCGTCTGCATCATCCTATTATTTGGAAGTATTTTCCTAAGCAGAACACTATGGCAGTTAGTGGAATTCCTGTTCCTAAATGTTAGAAAAATAAGTAAGTACATGGTGCAGTGTCCTTCATCATGAGCAGAACTACAGACAAGCTGAAATGTGGCAGAATGGGTGGAATCTCAGTGATATCATTGCTCCTCGCAAGGTAAGCGTTTGGATATCTGACATATGAATTGCACCTTCTGCACTTTACTTGCCATTTTTTGCCGTTAGTGATGCACATTGATTGAACTGCTTATGCCAGTTCTGTGACTACTAATTTCCCAGCTGTAAACTTAACCTGGGGCTGTGCCCTCCACAATGGCCCCAATTTGGGTGAGCAATCCTTTTGTTTAAGCGTAACAATTCAATAAGAGGAGACTGAGGCCATCACTGTGGATAATTGATACAAGCATGTGACCCGCCAGTTGGATTTCCGCCTGAAAGCTGGGCCTGTTTTAGCTTAATAAAACCAGTTTAATTCTCACTGCGTCTCATGCAGAGACATACACATCTGCAGCATGTCCAATTACTGAATTAACAAATGTTCCCCAATCGGATGCTGTTTGATAAGCAATTTGCACATTAACAGTAACCCCTTGGATCTCGTTTTACGTCACTGGCTGCTGGTAATTGAATATCGGAAACGAGAAATGCAGCACTGAGAAAAACTGCAAGCCCTACCAGGTGACCAATACACACACACACACACCAAGGATGCTGCTCTCTTTATTTTTCCTTCTCACAACTTGTTTGTTATGATAATACTGTATATCACTATTGTTATAAATCTATGATTCCATATATCTATAGCATGTTGTTGTATCTATTTACTTCTTTATGACCTAATTTCAAATAATATTTCCTTATAGAGTTTGAAATTTTAATACATCCATCCATTTTCTAACCCGTCTGTCATGTAAAGAAGTGCTTATTGTGGCAGAACTGAACACAAATCAGGAACCAACCCCGCACAGGGGCATTCACACTGCCCACATGCTCAAGTTAGATGTCAAGTGTGCATAGCACTATGAAATATTTATATGCAACTGCCAGTGGTGCAATTAAGAGCCATGATGCAGTCATGCTATCTGTCAATTCCCGGCGATTCCTAGTTGTGTAATCTAACGTGCTTAAGGCTTAAACTAGATATAGCAACTGCATTAAAAATGACATGTTCTGCAACATAAAGTCATGCAGTGTAACTACGGCCCAAATGACAACGAATGTAACATCTTACATTAAATAAAACCCTAGACAATTTGTACAAGAAACACTTGGAGAGATGACGGAAAAAAATGGATACTTAGAGCAAAAAAAGTGACACAGAGAGAACATCAAACTCTACAGTGACAGTGACTGGGCTGGGCTGGGATTTAAATGCATGATGCTTGTGCCGTGAGGTCATTTTCAGACCACTATTATGTTCAGTCTAACTACTTTTATATGTCAGAAGTGCCCACAGTTACATTATTGCACCATTGCACCTGAATCCCAATTCACTTCCAGCTGAAGTGCCTTCTGTGCCGCTTTGGCATGGCCAGGGGTTTTCTGGTCTTAATCCAGTGTGAGGTGAATTGAGAAATGTGCCCAGATATGTGTGTGTCTGTGAGCGTCAGCAGTGGTGGGCTGGAGTATTGTCCTGTTTTCCCTACTAAGTTCTGTCAATTGTGGTCAGTTGCAAATTAAACAAAATGACTGGATCATCTTGTTCAGTGTAATTCAAGGTAGTTTATTCTGTCTTTTTTTTTTTTTGTTCTTTATTTCACCTTATACAATTTCGTGTATTATGATTTTGTTAGTTTTTGCATAACCCCTGGGGTCAGAGCACAGGGTCAGCCATTGTAAAGCGCCCCTGGAGCAATTGCAGGTTAAGGGTCTTGCTCTATGGTCCAGCAGAGTAGGATCTCTTTTGGCAGTGATGGGGATTTGAACTGGCAATCTTCAGGATACCAGTGCAGATCCTTAGCCTCAGAGACACCACTCCGCCCCATTAGAGCTCATCTCTCCTCTATATAAATGTGTAGATATTATTCATGGTCTGTAACTACACCTAGAGAGAATGGTGAGAAGCATGCACTGATATAGAATATTGCCGCACACACCACACGACAAACCACCTCAAGATCCCAAATTAGGACCTGAGTGCAGCAGTGCAACAGGCGACAGGTCAGCACCACACTAGTTCAAGTGGAGTGGAATGGTGTGAGGTTTTTTTTACAATGGCTGGAGTGCCAATCCTGCCACCAAATCCCAAATTGTCCCTGTAAGTTGGAGGACCTGCATGCAGGACTGGGTGCAGTTTAACGTCATACCCGGGATGGAACAATTACAGGATAAGGGTCTTGCTCAAGGGCCCAATGGAGAGGAATCACTTTTGACATTTACAGGATTCAAACCGGCAATCAGATCACCTTATTGCCACCACTCCGCCTACACCTTATGGGCACACCAGTGTGAACACACAGACTCGGACTGTACTTGGATGGGAGACACCTAGAGACATCATGTTTTGCAATTATTACAGTCATTTGGGGCTCTTATGTTGCCATCATTGAAGCAAACTAGCAATGGGGCAGTGGAGGTTTATTACATACAGATTCTGGGGAAAGTTTGATGTTTATGTGACATTAGAGTATAAGAACAATTTTGATGTGAATAGCCGTTTGCCCCAACATACTGTAGCTTGTCTATCTCTGTTGACTTAAGTTTCTTAAAAGGTTGAGATTTGAAGGTCCATAAAGTGTTACTACTGTCTACCATACCACTTAATAGCATTTTTCACATACTGTATCTATGGTTCCGTATGTGAAGACATTTTTTTTTCTTAAGTTAAGATTTAAGTATATGTTCTTATTAATTAACTCATTTTAAAGTAATCCACACCTCATTAGTAGTTTTAAACAGTTATGCAAGTCACCATTTATTGAGCATTTACTGAGTCTAGAACCTTCAACTCCTTTGGTCTCTCCTCATAACTCAAACCACACAATCTAGATGCTCTTCTCTGGAATGTCCCTAGAGGTTGTGACGGGCGGCCGGGTCCCATGACCAGCTGGGACGCCCCTTCAACACTGGATCTGGGGGAGCAGCCATGGGATGCACTCTACATCCCCCAGAATGCTTTGTGGAAGACCTCCTGGGTTACATCGGGGCCACAGGTGTGGGACTTCAGGACTCAGACCTGTTGGGCTCCATGGTCACCACCCGGAGGAGCTGCATGGCTTAACGAGCAACTGTGGGCCGGAATGCAGCCACACCCGGAAGTGCAGCCTAATTAGGCCAATTACTACCTGGAGCACTTCTGGGAGGGCTACAAAAAGAGCCTGCAGCCACTACTCTGCAGCCAGAATCAGGAGGAAGAGAACGAGGTTGCCTGAGAGGAGTGGTGGTGCTGTCAGAGGAAGAATTGGTTTGGTTTGGTTTGGTTTGGTTTGGTTTGGTTTGGTTTGGGTTGGGTTGGGTTGAGTTGAGTTGAAGTGGTTTGGGACTGTGTTGGGCCTGTGGGACACGGGGAAGACGTGCCCCACGGCTGTAGAGAAAAATAAAACTTTGTTTATTGAGCATGTGCCTCAGTGTGAATCTGTGCCGGGTCGGGCACCTATATAGCGCCTTATTCACAAGGAGTGCCTCTTTTGTAATACAGAGACCAAAACTGCACATTGTATTCCAGACAAATACCCAGTTAAAGAATGAATTCCCCTGACAACCTAGGGTGATTGGTCATCCATCCCTCCATTTAGTGACACTGGATGGTCCTCCCAAGCCTTCTATTTCTATTCCAAGTCCTAGAAGAGCTCCTTGGCTCAAAGCTGCAGTGGCAACAGACATCAAAGCAGACACTAAAAAGAGAAAAGCATAATATACAATTCTGAAACCTGTGTAGTCCAATTCAAGGTCACGAGGAGTCCAAGCTTATCTTGGTATTACTGGACGTAATGCAGAAAACAGAATAGGGTGTCAGTCCGTCACACACACACATACCCCAGGACAGTCTGAAACCACCAGTTAACCTAACGTATCAATCTTTGGGGATGTTAGAGGAAATGCCATGCATACCAGAGAAGAATATGCAAACTCCACATAGACAAACACAAAGGAATTCCAAGCCAAGGTAATGAATGGTATGTTCCCTACAGTAGCACATTTGACGCATCATGTGCCTTACTGATGAAGCTTCAGACTTTAAAGCTCAAGGTTGCCAGTTCAATGGCCACCAATGACTCTTAGTGAGTCGCTCAATTTGTCAGTACTTCAGTTGTGTAAATATTTTATAACAGTGATGTGGCCATCTGTAACAGGGTTCACTATACTGTATATGAAACGATTCCCTGTTTCACTAGAAGTAATGAAGAAGCTGAAAAATATATGTTAGGAAACATGCCTGAGGAAACCAGAGTGGTTCATTTTCTTTCCTGCAGTCTTTTTTCATGGGCGCAATAAAGGCCCAAAAACATCAACAGTGGGGCCATTCTTATCTCATTTAAATTCAGACTGGAGCTTTCCTCATTACAACTAAATGTCAAGGTTCTGCCATCACTGGGAGCTTCCTGCCTGCATCAATTTACCAGCTAACCTGCCTCCTTTGCCTGTAATCATCAAGGGCCAGAGCCTGCTGTCATGTTGAGAAGGTGGTTTTGCTCCTGGCAAAGTGGATGGCACTACCCCTTTTAATTTTTTTACACGAGTTGTTTATCCACTGTCTCAACATTTAGACTTGGATTTGTATAGCAGGCAGTCAGTGGCTTGCACTCCAGTTTCACTCCCTTCTGCAGTGTCTTTTTTGTGTTTCCGTTATGTATGCCCACAGCTTTCTTTCCACCGTTATACTATCGGCATCAATCCGATTCAAGCCCATCATGGAGTGCCCCACATGATGTCAAGCACTGGATTACTCCATTGCTGCCCCAATAATAAAGTTTGTTCAGAAAAGCAATGAATGGATGGGCTAACAGATGCATTTCAGTCCCCCGTTTTTATGTTTTAATAGATAAACTAAAATCTGATAATGAACAGAGCTCTGTTTTTACTAATGTGTGTGTGCACAAAAATTGTTCATTTGTTACATTTACATTACACATACTTATTTGGCTGATGCCTTTTATCCAAGGCGACTTACAATATTTATGATAAAATTGATTACATTTCCTTTTGGTTTTCCATTTGGAGCAGGGGCAGGTCAGGTGTCAATAGTGGGATTCAAACCAACAACCTCAGGATCTGAAGTCCAAAGCCTTAACCATTATACCACACTGCCTTTCTGTGGCTCTTTCTTTCCACATGCAGTTGTAGGATAAGAACTGGCATCCCAGCCAGGGAGTAGGATGGTTTATTACCTGGATGGGAGACCCAAGAGGAACGACGGATGGATTGTCTGGCTAAATGAAAAGATAACTTTGTGCCCAGCCAATATAAGAACATGGATGTGTCAGCCAGAACTTGGGAGCAGTTCCGTTCCCCATATGTCAGGTAACAAGGATACTCACATGGGAACCCATTTGGGACCCCATGTATGATTGGGATATGGAGTTCAGAAGCGCAGCCCCTTTCCAATAGAGGGTGCTGTTGCGGGAAGACCTCCCTACTTTTGTTATGGCCCAGACGTGTTTCCTAGGAGAGGAGGAGGAAGAATTATTGGTTACTCATTTATTTATTGTATAATTGTGGTACATTGCTGAAAATATGTCTGTAAAAGGTTCTTGGTGGAATAGATATTCTTTATTTTATTTATATAGCATGGGTTGTGTTACTGTGTCTGTGGTTTGGGGGCTGTCTGGCACCCCCTTGAGGTCAGACAGTTTATTGAAATAGACTTGCATTTTCAAAAATGCCCATTTCATTATAGTAGTAAAGCCCTCTAGAAATTGTGGGTGTTGTGAGCAGCTCTACAATCGTCATACTCCCAGCTAACATTAAGACTTTTTTTTTGTGTATGAAAGGATCGCTAATGGTGAGTGTAGTAGTTTGGCGACTTCCCTTCTGCCATGGAATCACTGCGGTATAAAGCCACACAGCCTGTGGCAACAGATCATAGGGCAGTGACCAAGTCCTTCTCTCTGTCCAAAGATCATCCTTTATTACTGCACAACAATCAATGGCTGAGCATTGTGGGCAGTCCAACTCTCTGTTCAAAGGTCATCTTATTTCTTGAACACCATAGAGCCTTGCGGGCAACACAATCACTGACATTTCATTCACTTCCTCTGGGATTATTTCATTTTGTCAGGATGAGTGTGATAGGGTCTGTTAAGTGATGGACAGTAGGCACTTTCATCCAAATAATCATCCCATTATTTTAAAAACCCCAGTAAAGTCATTCACTGATCATCCATCCATCCATTATCCAACCCGCTATATCCTAACTACAGGGTCATGGGGTCCACTGGAGCCAACACAGGGCGCAAGGCAGGAAACAAACCCCGGTCAGGGCACCAGCCCACCGCAGTCATTGATCATTTAATGAATTAAAAATGTGTCGAAGAGGACCCTTCTTCTTTTCTGAGGGTATGTCATTGTTCAAAATCCAAGTGAACAACTTGACAGACAGTTCCTTCATTCATCTTTGAAGGCCTTATATCTTTCAGTAAAAAGCATGGTGGTCAATCCCTTCTGTCATCTTTAAGGACCCTAGAATCCTTGGGTTAGTAATGTGGTGAACCATTCTTGCTTTACTTCCTGTGATCACCTTGTTCTTTTAAAGCTGTCACACCCTGCATCCTGAGATAAAGTATGCTGGACTGCTCCTCTCATTTTTTAAAAAACCTTCATAACCTTGATCCAGACACTTGTTTGGCCTTAGCACCCAGAGTGCACAGATGTGATGGCCACGTCCTTCTTTAAATGCCCTGGTACCCTGAGTCAAGCGAAATGACGAACAGCTTATCTCATTCATTGAATGTCTATTTTTGCTATTATTTCCTGATAAGATGACAGTTCTCCTTAAACCACACCTCAGTTTTGTCAAGCAGTGTTACATGTTGCTAGTCAGTTCCATCTCCTGAACGTTTCTTTCAAATGACTCATATTTAGTCAGAGTTGCAGGAGAAGACGGCAACTAGAAGATGACTAAAGTCTCAAATCTACACTTGTTTTACCTTCTTCACTTATTCAACAATTTTGAACATTATTCATCACTACCAAACCTTTTCCTGCTCCAAATAGGTAGAAATCTGAAGGAGGAAAACCCTGGCTGTAGTGTAGATGAGGAAGAGCATTCCTCCCAAATTCTATTGTCAAAACTTTACATGATTATGGACAGGGCCAGATAAAACTAGGCAGAATATTTTCTCTGTGTTCTCACACTCTCTTTCTTTCTAAGCACCTGCGTACATATTTTGGCACACTATAAAAAAGTGCCTAATAAAATATCTACATACATCAATTCCTTCTGATATGTTACATTACTATAGGCTTAAATTTACCATAAAGAAGGCACATGCGTTTTTGTTAACTTTCACTAATATTTCATATCTCTCCTTCCATTTTGTATGGAAGCCAATTTTTTTCTCCACGTGGTGTATGTCCTGCCACAGTGTCCGAGTTTCTTGGATTCCTTGACTATCTGCTTATAAGTATCTGCTTCATAGACCTTAAACTCATTTATGGCTTTTCCTACAAGTTCTATGAATGAATTGCTCATACAAGGAATTGTGAAGTCAACCTTGTAAGCTTGGTGCAAAGTCCTGCTAGCAGCATTAATTTGCTTTTAGATTATCTGGCGTGTAGCACAAGTAAGCACTGCCTTTCCAGCTAGGCAAGGCTGTTTGCTTGGGTTAGTCAGCAGCTAGATTTTATGCTGTTGGCATTGTTCTGTTTTCTGAAACGTTAAGATTTCTCTGTGCCGGGAAAAAACAATCATTTTTATTGCCAGCCTCTTTGTTTTTTTCCGTTTTTCTCTGAGAAGTCAGGTGAAAAAGTTTCCGGTTCGAATCCCCGTTACTGCTAATAGAGATCTACTCTGCTGGGCCCTTGAGCAAGACCCTTAACCTGAAATTGCTCCAGGGGCGCTGTATAATGGTTGACCCTGCGATCTGACCCCAAGAGGCATGAGAAACTAACAAATTCCTAATAGACAAACAATCAAAACAAAAAAATGACACCTTTTATTGGCTAACTGAACAGGCTACAATATGCAGGCTTTTGCAGCAGTTCAGGCCCCTTCTTCAGGCAACTTGCAATCACACCTGTAATCCTGAAGAAGGGGCCTCATTGCATCCATAATGGCTAACATGGTACAACACCCTACTACTACTGTCTTTCTCTAAAATGTTCTTTTTCCTTTCCTTTGGCTGCTCCTGAAAGCATTGCAGTAATCCCTCCTCGATCGCGGGGGCTGCATTCCAGACCCCCCCGCGATAGGTGAAAATCCGCGAAGTAGAAACCATATGTTTGTGTGGTTATTTTTATATATTTTAAGCCCTTATAAACTCTCCCACCCTGTTAACATTATTAGAGCCCTCTAGACATGAAATAACACCCTTTAGTCAAACGTTTAAACTGTGCTCCATTACAAGACAGAGATGACAGTTCTTTCTCACAATTAAAAGAAAGCAAACATATCATCTTCAAAGGAGCGCCATCAGGAGCAGAGAATGTCAGAGAGAGCGCTCGCAAAGAAAAGCAAACAATCAAAAAATCAATACGTGCTTTTAAGTATACATAAGCACCGCGATAAAGCGGCATTTTGTAGAGGGGCGTCCGTGTCCTCTGTGCAAACAGCCCCTCTGCTCACACCCCCTCCGTCAGGCAGAGAGAGTGAGAAAGATAGAGAGAAGCAAACAAGCACCGCACGGGAAGCATATCTTATAGCATTGAGGAGTTTTAGTTAATATGTAATACATGCTCTGATTGGGTAGCTTCTAAGCCAACCGCCAATAGCATCCCTTGTATGAAATCAACTGGGCAATCAAACTGAGGAAGCATGTAACCTAAATTAAAAGACCCATTGTCCGCAGAAAGCGGCGAAACAGCGAAAAATCTGTGATATATATTTAGATGTGCTTACATTTAAAATCCGCGATAGAGTGAAGCCGCGAAAGTCGAAGCGCGATATAGCGAGGGATTACTGTATTAGATTACCTGACTTGCAGGCTTGCTAATGGTAGTGTAGCATGCACACGTAAAAGAAACCATGCAAATAAATGATGATGTTGGCTGGCCAGCCAGAGTGAGACCTTTCACAGAACCCATAGAGCATTGTGAAAGTTTTGAGCTCTTCTGAGACCCTCCCCAATGGTGCTGCACACCAAAACGTGATTGACACGTCTGTCGAGGGTTGCTTGTCCATTGCAGAGGTTCACAGCGCCACAGAGACAACTACAAGTCGACGGGCTCCCCGCATAACACGTCTGTCACCCAATGAATATTCTAAACAGACCACTGACCTGCCCCCATCAGTGCTTGTTTGCTGTGTCTGTGTGTATTGGAGTGGTAGCTCCCATTTGAATAAATACACTGACTGTTCCTGTTTTGATTGGAATAAAGTTGGTTTTTTTGAAGTCTTTGGACTGAGCATCTTCTCTCGGGTACAGGACAGGTACCCATGCATCACAAGTGTGAAGCTCAGTGACTTCTAAAATTGTCTTCATTGGTCCAAACACATTTCTAACTATCCGTGAATGTTCATTGATGATTCTTTCTTTGCCAAAAGAAATAAAAAAAAATGTTAACAATATGCGTCAGCACACAGGGCCATTTTAAGGGACAACTGTACATACTCTAGCAAGCAAGATGGACATTTTAATTATGAGATGCAGACCTGGATTGCAGCCACTACAGGGGGATAACACATCTCTCGGTGCCGGGTAAGGTCCTTGCTAGGGTCGTACTCAATAGGATCCGGGATCACTTGCTCACCTACCAGCGACCGGAACAGTCTGGTTTTATGCCTAAGAAGTCTACCATCGACTGCATCCTGGTACTGAGGGTTCTCATAGAGCGCAAACGCGAATATCGGCAGAGTTTCTTTGCAGCCTTTGTTGAATTTCACAAAGCGTTCAACTCAGTTGATCGAGCTGCCCTGTGGGGCATCCTGAGGGTTCGAGGGATCCCCTCGAGTTTTCTGGATATCATGGCCAGCCTGTACGCTGGTACTGTGAGTGCTGTGCAGAGTGAAGGCAGAACCTCTGTGTTTTTCCCAGTTGATTCTGGGGTTCGTCAGGGGTGTGTTTTGCTCCTATTCTGTTCAATGCTTGTATGGACTGGGTGTTGGGCAAGGTCGTGCGGTCCAGCGGCTGTGGGGCATCATTTGTTAAGAAAGATTCACAGATCTTGACTTTGCTGACTGACAATTCTGTGATCTTCACGGAGTCAATGGAGGCTCTGATCGGAGCGCTCGAGAGACTGAGTGAGGAGTCTGAGTGTCTAGGCTTGTGAGTGTCCTAGATAAACACCAAGATCCAGGCCTTTAATGACCTCTTGGGCACGGCCATCAGCAGTGTGTCTGTGTGTAGAGAGTGTTGACCTTGTCGAGAGGTTTACGTACCATGGCAGTGACATTCATGTCTGTGGTGACTCTTCCTGTGAAGTCAGTAGACGGATTGGGAGAGCATGGGGGGTCATGAGGTCGCTGGGTAGGGGTGTGTGGCGCTCCTGATATCTATGCAAAAGGACGAATGTCCAAGTGTTTAGAGTCCTGGTGCTTCCTGTCTTGCTATATGGTTGTGAGACATGGACGCTATCCAGTGACCTGAGACGAAGACTGGACTCCTTTGGTACTGTGTCTCTCCAGAAAATCCTTGGGTACCATTGGTTTGACTTTGTGTTGAATGAGCGGTTGCTCATGGAGTCCCGAATGAGACACATTACCTGCATTGTGAGGGAGCATCAGTTACAGCACTATGGCCATGTGGCGTGTTTCCCCGAAGGTGATCCAGCTCGTAAGATCCTCATTGTTGGAGACCTGAGTGGCTGGACCAGGCTAAGATGTCGCTCACATAACACCTGGCTGAGGCAGATAAGAGGGTAATTTCTGGAGGGTAGGACTGGACCGTGTGTCTGCCTGGGGGGTTGCCAACCAGGATCCCAAGCTGTTTCGACGTGTAGTGGGTGCAGCAATGCACTGTACCAGTACATGCTCCCCAGCTTGACTTGACTTGATTTAGACATTTCCTGGTAATTCTAACTTAAGTATACAAAGTGTGACAAAAACTTTTCTTGTAGTAACTGTGTTAGATTTCCATTTTTGAAGGTTTAGAATGTTACAATTTTAAAACACACACAAAAGGCTGTAAATGGCAAAATGTACATCCTGGCTGATCATTGAATGCCACACTGCGGATTGCGGCTTAGTCTCCCTTGAACTCGGTGTTCAATAAAGTAAACAGGAAAGCCACACTCACACATTTCATCACACCAGGTCAATGCTAATTGTCACCCACACATTCAAGAATGCAAGTAATGAGGCGCTGTATTATCTCTTGATGATTTTTTTCTTTTATGTGCATGCATGTGTCATGTAATGAAACTTGTACGACACTTTAATATCGATCAGTATAATTTATATGGCATGGCATAGGCCAAGCCCCAGGTTCATTTTCCAGGCCCACCACAGCCAGTGTGGAGTTTGTATGTTCTCCTTGTGTTTATTTGGGCTTTCTGCTAGCACTAAGGCATCCTTTCACATGTCAAAGCAGTTCAGGTCCAGTGTGGGGAACTGTGATAAACCGGCATTCTGCCCAACAGGGTTTCACTTGTTTCCTCCTACCCAGACTGCCCAGTTGTCCCAACAGAGTCCTGAAGCAGATGAAGACGCTTGAGCAATGGTGGGATAATTTATATGTTTTAATATTAATAAAATATTAGTAACATGTTAGGATTATTTGTCACATCTTCTGGCAATAAAAAATGTCCAAATCAAAGTAATGAAACTGAATGTGGCAAGGCTGAGGCATCATGATGTGAATGTGACAGCTTTATGAGGCTATCTGGCTTGATCTGACACCTACAGTGTGTGCTCTAAATTACAATCTGATATGCTTGAAGAAAAAAAAAAAACATCCAGTAGGTCCTAATAAGAAAAAAGAACCATCCTGATAACTCGTGAAGTTGACCCAGCACCACTGTGTTGACAGAAATCGTGTTATGACTTGTCATGTCAGCCCCATTTAGAAATCATCTGATTTGTTGCATGGTTTGTTCTGCCTCATCCGTCAGGTTAGAATAGCCAAGAAAGTGTTTCATTGAACCTCTGAGCCACCAGAGTTCTTTCTCTGTTCCCTGCATTTTGGCTCATTCTGTCTTATTAAATGTCTACAGAAATTCACACCAAGACGCCATTCTGGACGACGGTCCCTGCCTTGAGGAAGTGATTTGGAGCCAGACCCTCCATCCAGATAAGCTTGCCCCCAGCACAAATTCTTATAAACCATATTTGGCTGTTTTCTTTATTATTAAAAATGAAAATAACGATGATAAGAATAATAGCTGAATAAAAGTGACAGTTTGGTGAAAGTGTAACAGAACATGGATACAAGTGGAAGGAGAGTTTGTACAGGAGGTTCAGCTCTCAGGCTGGTGGACTTAGTGGTTTACCATCTACCTTTGTATTTGTGTGTTTTAACCCACCTTCATCAGTTTCACTTTATCTACAATTAAGTGATCCCGGTTGGGAACCCCCCTGTTCCACCCTCCTGAAATGACCCTCTATCTTCCACAGCCAGGTGTTACGTGGGCAACCCCTTGGCCTGGTAAAGCCACTCGGGTCTCCAACAATGAGGATCTTACGAGCTGGATCACCCTCGGGTAAACGCGCCACATGGCCGTAGTGCTGTAACTGATGCTCCCTCACAATGCAGGTAATGTGCCTCATTCGGGACTCCATGAGCAACCACTCATTCAACACAAAGTCAAACCAACGGTACCCAAAGATTTTCCGGAGAAAAAAGGAGTCCAGTCTTCGTCTCAGGTCACTGGATAGCGTCCATGTCTCGCAACCATATAGCAAGACAGGAAGCACCAGGTCTCTGAAGACTTGGACCTTCGTCCTTTAGCATAGATATCGGGAGCTCCACACACCCTTACCCAGCGACCTCATGACCCCCCATGCTCTCCCAATCTGTCTGCTGACTTCACAGGAAGAGTCACCACAGACATGAATGTCACTGCCATGGTACGTAAACCTCTCGACCAGGTCAACACTCTCTCCGCAAACAGACACACTGCTGATGGCCATGCCCAAGAGGTCATTAAAGGCCTGGCTCTTGGTTTTTATCCATGACACTCGCAAGCCCAGACACTCAGACGCCTCACTCAGTCTCTCGAGCTCCCTGATCAGAGCCTCCATTGACTCCGCGAAGATCACAGCATCGTCAGCAAAGTCAAAATCCGTGAATCTTTCCTCACCAACAGATGCCCCACAGCCGCTGGACCCCATGACCTTGCCCAACACCCAGTCCATACAATCATTGAACAGAGTAGGAGCAAAACACATCCCTGACGAACCCCAGAATCAAGTGGGAAAAACACAGATGTCAGCCTCCACTCTGCACAACACTCACAGTACCAGCGTACAGGCCAGCCATGATATACAGAAAACTCGAGGGGATCCCACGAGCCCTCAGGATGCCCCACAGGGCAGCTCGATCAACTAAGTTGAACGCTTTACAAAAATCAACAAAGACTACAAAGAAGCTCTGCCGATATTTGCGTTTGCACTCCATGAGAACCCTCAGTGTCAGGATGCGGTTGATGGCAGACTTCTTAGGCGTAAAACCAGACTGTTCCGGTCGCTGGTAGGTGAGCAAGTGATCCCGGATCCTATTAAAGAATGACCCTAGCAAGGACCTTACCTGGCACCGAGAGCAGTGTTATCCCCCTGTAGCTGCTGCAATCCAGGCGATCACCCGTCCCTTTCCAGATAGGGACAACAAGCCCCATTTTCCAGTCAACTGGGATGATGCCAATCTCCCAAATGAAAGCAAAGATTATTAGCCATCCATCCATTATCCAACCCGCTGAATCCAAACACAGGGTCACGGGGTTCTGCTGGAGCCAATCCCAACCAACACAGGTCACAAGGCAGGAATCAATCCTGGGCAGGGTGCCAACCCACCGCAGAAGATTATTATTATTCTTTAATATTATTGGCAAATCTTTCTTTGTTTTTCATTTCATATAACTATCTTTTTGTCATCTTGTAAAGCACTTTGAGCTACTTTGCTTGTATGAAAATGTGCTTTAGAAATAACTGTTTTTTGTTAAATATTAAGCCAACAGTGCATAAGCAACATTTTTTTGCAGTGTCGTTAGCTGTATGTAGTGGTAAGCTAAGCTACAGAAGAGTGTTTCTTTTTTTCATTTTTTAAATTGTTTTGTTTATTTTATGATTTTCGGCGTAATGATTGCTAGAGTCAGTGCTGTGTGTTGGGTTTTCTACATGTGTGGTTGACAGAAACTGACCTTTGCTTCGATTTGGGTTTGTTGAGCAGCCTTGCAGGACATGCTGTCTTTTACATGTGCACTCTCACATTTACATTTGTTTATTTCGCAAAAGTGACTTACAACATTTGAGATACAATTGGTTACTTTTGTTTTTGTTTTTCCATTTGGAGCACAGGCGGGTGAAGTGACTTGCTGAGGGTCACACAGTGTCAGTGGTAGGATCTGAACCCATGACCTTATGGTTTGAAGTCCGAAGTCTTAACCACTGCACTACACTGCCTGCCTGTAAATCTAAATACTGTGTAGTAATTTTAATCACACAATGCCCCTTTCTGGCACTGACCCATGACTAGATTAAACCTGGAATCCAAACCATAGAATAGGAGTATGTCAGGCCGCAGGAGAAAGCAAGGAGAAAATAAAGAATATAATCAAAGGGAGCACACTAGAACCATCATGGCATAAGACTGCACCTTGAGCCTAATGGAGTATTCTTTTCATGGATATCCCACCATCCTCCCATCTTTGAACTCCCTTATCCCAGTACAGGGTCTTGAGTGTCAGAGCCTGCCTTAGCAGCAGCAAGCACAGAGCAACGACCTGGGACATCAGTCCACTTTCATGAAAGTTACTCATGCAGATCTGTTTGGGGGTACCATTTCATAAATTTAGACTGGGACATGTTGTAGAACTGAGTGCACTCAAGAATGAATGGTGCCTTTTAATGAAATGAGCCTAGGAGATCAGATTTAACTATATGACCTATTGGTAGATGAGGCACACTTTGACGGAAAGGCACCATATACTTTGTGGCAGATGGCCAGGACCCATGACCGGTCAGGACGCCCCTATGACACTGGATCTGGGGGAACAGTCATAGGATGCACACTACATTCCCTGGAACACTTGTTGGCAACCCCCCTGGGCTGCATTGGGGCCAATATTTTGGAACACTGGAGCTCATTCCTGTTGGGCTCTGTGGCCACCGCCCGGGGGGAGCTGCACGGCCTAATGAGGCCGTCTGGGTGGGACCGCAGCCACACCCGGAGGTGCACCCGAAAGTAGGTCAACGAGCTCCTGCAGTACTTCCGGATAGGCTATAAAAGGAGCCGACAGTCACCACTCCGGGTGCCTGAGTCGGGACGACAACGAGGATGAGGACGAGGACGAGGACGAAGACGAGGACGAGGACGAGGACGAGGACAAGGCTGCATAAGAGGAGTGATTTGGTGGTGTTTTGGGACTGTGTTGGGCCGGTGGGACACAAGGAAGACGTGACCCACAGCTAAAGGAAAACTAAAAACCTTTTTGTTTATTTTTATACGTGCCTCTGCTGTCAGTCTGTGTCGTGTCGACAGCTATATAGCGCCTTTGCCAGAACTATTACAACATTCAGTTCATCCTTGCTGCCCCTTTAGTGCAATTACAAGAAAGCATTGGTTTTGGAGGAGAGAAACAAAAAAACACAGAAAACACAAAATTAACCTGCAAAATCTTCATCAACAGGCCATGACACACATGTGAAGAGAGGAAAAGCAAACATGCAATGCTTCTGCTTCAGTATTTATAAACGTCCTGATCACGTGAGGAGAATACGTTACAGAAAGCTGCCCATGCAGAGCACTGGTTTATTTCCATTCACAAAAGTAAAACTTATTGTACTGTATATTTGCTGTCCTTAAATGTCACTTTGTAACTGCTTTTTAGTTGCTTATATGACTGGTTATACAAACTTAAAAGCAACCGAAAGCCTACAGCTTCATTAGAGAGCAATTTGCTGTGTACTCTTTTCTGGATCCTGATTAATGCTATTATCTCTTTTTTTCGTTTTTAATAGATAAATGTTCCCCTTAAAATATTTTTTTTAAAACCCACAGTAATTATGTCCCAAGTTGAAAATAAAACACAACAATATGATGAGAAAATAATACAGTATATAAAAAACCAACACGATAAATAAATGGAGAAAGGTGTAAAAAATGTAACTCCAGAATTAACGCCTTTGTGAAGAGGGCAGGTAATTATGAAGGTTCAGCGGTTAGCGCTGCTGTTGTGTAGGGGGTCTCCACATTCGCCCTGTGTTCCTGCACGTGTTACATTAGTTTCCTACCCGATCCAACAGAAATTCTGACTAAGAATTGAGTGTTCCCTGTAACAGGCTGTTGCTCTCTCCTGGACCGTTTCCTACTTGCCGATGCTGCTGATGTTGGCGTCGTCGCCCTGCAACCTAACAAGTAGATTATGTGGGTTAAAAAAGTGGAAGGTTTGACTGGCGTTAGAGAACTATGCAGCTGTAAAAGAAACCCAAGCACTTCTGCCATCAGAGCGAAAGACCCCTGTCTGTTGTGTGCCTCAGTCATGACCTCGGACTGCTCAATTCAGAGCGCAGCGCACACTCACCTCCTGTAGTACTGTTAGCATGTCGACTGATTTACCTAAATGGGAGAGTACTACTGCACTCTACATATATATTATCTAAAGACTAGAAAAAAATCAAAATGTCTTTGTGTGTGACACTGGAATTATTTTTAAAAATCTGGCTGGGATTTATTAATGCTATTTCAAAATAAATCTGCCAGGCTCCTGCCACTGTTTCTGTTTTACCTCCTGTGGTTTAATCTACAGTATGCACGGAACAATTTATAAGGGGCCTGTGTTGTTCATATAGCTCTCTGAATTGGTTAAGGATGGGGTTTTATGATTTAATGTTTTTAACATTCTTTTCTGAGATGTTGCATTGATTGTACTTTTGATTGCACTATGTTCTATATATTGTAATGTGACTTTTACAGCATTGTGTATCTGATTGCTTGGTTATATAACACATTTATCAGACTGCATACATTTTGAAACTAAAATAAGAAATTTACAAATAACTTAACTGTTTCTGTCACCCCTTTGGAAATTTTAAAACTCTTGTAAGTCAGAGCTTATCCCTGGCATAAGGCAGGAGCCAGCTCTGGAAGTGACGCCAAGTCCACTGCATTACATACTTTATGCATAGACACCCTCTTTTACTGTTCCTGGACAATTAAGACACACTAATTAGCCTAAAACGGATGGTTTTTGAAGTAAGACTAAGAGAGAATTGCATCTTGCAGCTCAGTGCATTTTCGTAAACAAATCACAAGTCTCTGTCGTGAGTGCTTCCCTCGGCAGTTAATTATTATGTCTTCCTGATACTGGGTCTGATAAGAAACCAAACTACTAAATAATATCTCGGTGCAGACTCCATAGAGATAATGACCAGGTCAGGAGTCAAACCCAGGTCCCTAGAGCACTTGGTACTGGGCCTCCTGATTGCCCACTGACTGGGAAGCTGATGACAATCTGACTTTTAACCTCCTTAGCGTTTACATTTTTCTCACAAAAAATGTAAAGAGCATTGTCACAGACGGCTGGGGTTTGGACCCGGCTGGGTCATGCAAGGTGGCATGAAAAGCTTCCGGGCCCCGAGGGGACAACCGCCCTCTAGCAGGAGAGGACCACGGGAAAAGAGAGAGAAGATTATAACTCGTTGGGACCCGTGGCCACCGTTAGAGGGCACCTTAAACCTTTTGGGACCCAGAATTAGTTACTTCCGCCACACTTGGCAAGATAAATAATAAATAATAATAATAATAGATTTTATTTATATCGCACTTTATATTTAACAATCTCAAAGTGCTACAAAATAAGAATAAAATTAACAAACAAAAAAATCTATAGAAATAATTTAACAAAAAGCCTTTCTAAAAAGATACGTTTTTAGGTTTCGTTTGAAGGCATCGATCGACTGTGGGGCTCTCAAGTAGTCGGGGAGGGAATTCCACAGCCTCGGCGCCACCGAAGAAAAGGCTCGATCACCCATACTGCTAAGTTTAGTTCTGGGAACTTGAAGAGTGTTGGTATGCACAGAGCGAAGGGTGCGTGAGGAAGTATGAGGGATAAGGAGTTCCTGTAAATACAGGGGAGCAGATCCATAAATGCACTGATGGGTAAGGAGGGAAACCTTGTACTCAATTCTAAGTGGTACAGGGAGCCAGTGAAGGGTTTTCAAGATAGGAGTGATGTGGCTATGCTTTCGCACCCTCATCAGGATCCTGGCAGCTGTTCTGAATGTACTGGAGTCTCTGGATACTCTTGCCAGGAATCCCAATGAGGAGCGCATTACAGTAATCCAACCTGGACGAGACAAAGGCATGGACAAGCCTCTCTGCATCTGCCAGGGTAATTGTTGGACGGAGTTTAGCAATGTTCCTGAGATGGTGAAAAGATGACTTACAGAGATGTTTAATGTGGGTGTCAAAAGTTAGTTGAGAAACCATTTTAACACCCAAGTTTGTAACAAATGTAGAAAGAGGTATCTTTTTTCCAGAAAAAGTGATACTGGTGACGGTAGTGGAACGAAGCTGGTGTGGTGTGCCAACTAAAATGGCTTCTGTTTTAGATCTGTTTAGCTGAAGGAAGTTGAGCCTCATCCATGCCTTTATTTCCTCCAAACAAATAGTCAGTGTAGATGTTTGGCGGAGGAACCTGCCAGGGACACCCAGAGTGCTTCCGGTGCAAAGGGCAGCACTTCCGCCACACCAGGAAGTGCTGCCGGAAGTTTGCCATCAGCCAACTGGAGCACATCCAGGCGGGAAATAAAAGGCGCCGCCTCCTAACAGTCGTGGAGCTTGAGTCGGGAGTGGGAGCAGGACGAAGCTCCCAGAAGGAGATTGGCGACTAAGGACTGAGAAAGAAGGTTTATTGGGGTGATTGAACTGCTGAGTGCATTGTGTGGTGTTCAGGACATTATTCTTGTTATTTAATGGTGATTAATAAACGTGTGACTTTGATAAAGATGTAGTTTCTGACTGGTGGTGTCCGGGCAAGTTTCACAGCATATATTTTTATTAAATCTCATCTTTCTAATGTAAAATGTGCAAAACATTAAAATGTCAGAAGTATAAAAAGTATAATGATACAAAAATGAATACATTATTAATATTAATAGTAATAACAAAATAATATGAATTGAATATATATGACACTTAACAGTGTCATCTCCAGGCAGAGGAGTAGCTTCAGTGACAGACTTTTGTCACCGTCCTGTTCCACTGACAGACTGAGGAGATCGTTCCTCCCCCACACTATGCGACTCTTCAATTCCACCCGGGGGAGTAAATGCTAACATTAATTTTATTTTAATTTTTTTCATTTATATTACTATTTAATTTAATATTGTTTCTTTGTATCAGTATACTGCTGCTGGATTATGTGAATTTCCCCTTGGGATTAATAAAGTATCTATCTATCTATCTAATAATAATGATGTTAATACCATATACAGTATACTGTGTCAGGGATGCCAGGGGCAACGACCCGGCCGGGACACCGTGAGGGACCGGATGTGGGTCTGCGCCCACCCTGGATCACGTGGGGGTCGCCGCCTGGTTGCTTTGGGGGCCACAGGTTGAGGGCATGGAAGCCCCACCCTGCAGGGGCCCGTGGTCACCGCCAGGAGGCGCCCCAATGCCTTGGGGACCTGTTACCTCAGTACTTCCACCACACCCGGAAGTGCTGGGGGGAAGATTTAAAAGGGCGCCCGGTGAGCTGCCGGGAGAACAGCTGGTACTTCCGCCACGCTAGGGCGTGGCCAACGGGGGAGTGTCGGGAACACCTGGAGCTCATCCGGGACATGGATAGAAGGGGTCGTCTCCCTTCATTCAAGGCTGGAGTCGGGTGGAAGAAGGATGAGGCACGAGAGGAGTGTGGAGGCGGCCCGGAGAAGAAGGCATTGAGTGGCCAGGACTGTGTGTTGGGGGTTTGTGTTGAGTCTGAGTGATGTAAAACATTGTAAATATTGTAAGTAATAAACACGTGTGGTGATGGAATTCAACATGTCCGCCTGTCTGTGTCCGGGCCGGGTTCACAACTGTCAAAATGATTCCTTTGTGTGGTGTAGCTTTGAACAGGAAAACTGCTTTGGTATACAGTCATTTACCCGGCACTGTTAGCGTAACAGTTCATCTCAACAGCAATCCTTTTAATTTACATTATCATCAAGAAACAAATTCAATTAAGTAAGTTGGTCTTGGCTGTCAATGTTCACTTTTATTTCTGGCTGCTACACAATATCAAAACAAGGTGGTGCTGGTTTATTTGAAGCAGGGTCAACAGAAACCCAAACGTGATTGAGTGTCACATTTGGATTCATCGGAAAAGCTTTCAGTTTCACTGCCTGAAGACACATTCACTTTGTCATCACCGCTGATGAGAGGCTCCTCCACATCACTGTTCATATCACTGTCACGAGTGTGCAACACCAAGGCTGCTGAAAAACGTTTTTTACGAGATGCCATTATGAGGCTAGGAGAAAATGTGTCTGCACCATTGCCCGGCCTGACACTTATGTATGACACGTCTATACCGTTGCCCGAATAATGCTCGAGACTAAATGCTGTTAGCACTTTTATAGCCCGAATAGTCCTTTGTTCTAACGCTTACACAAGAAACATCTATAAAGTTCCAAGAGTAACACTCAAGACTAACGCTTTTAAAACTGTTTTCACAGCCCAATTGACGCTCAGGTCTAACATTAGGGAGGTTTTAATGAGGAAATGCTGTCTTGTTCTTTAAAATTACATTAATACACAGTCTGCTTTATTAGCTTAGCTTTTGGTCACATGTAGAATTAATCATCACCACTCAGCTGATAACAATAAAAATGATCATGCTGTTATTTATACTTCCCTAAAATTGTTTTTATCATGCATGCATCTTATTATGAGTCCTTACCTAGCTGACAGTGGAGCTATTGAGCCTATTAGTATGCTCAGTCAGAGTCGTGTGTGGCGTTGATTAGAACTAAGAATGCTTATTGTTATCATCAGTGACCTAAAGAACAGATGGCAGGTTTTACAACAGCTAAAGCTAGCTCATAGATCTATCTGTCTGTCTGTCTATTATATGGTGCCTTTCTTTCCTCCTCCTGAGGGGCTCTCCTCCTAGCAGGCTGCATTCCAGCGAGACTGCTCTTGCTCGCTCCCACAACAACTCTTTTCTCTTCCCTCCTTCCTCTTCTCTTCACTAACCTCCATTCTTTTTTCTTTATTCTTCTTTTTCTCCTCCTCCATCTCTGCACTCACACTTCTCCTAATTATAATGGGGATGTGGCACAGGTGTGGAGATTAGCAGCTCCCAGCATCAGTAATGAACACAGGTGGTCCCTCACCTGTGCACCGCAGTGCGGAGACACCCCTGCCCGCATTGCACCCGGGAACCACTCCCGTCACACTACCATGCCCACCTCAGCAATTATTTATTTAAAAAACTGCCATTCTTTCGAAGCTGTGGACCCGCTATATCACAATCCTAGTGCGTGATTGTATACATTTATTTATCTAGCTGTACATTTATTTATTCAAAGAGCTTCTGTAAAAAAGCTAAATTTTCCTAGAACAAAGTTTTAACTATCTATCTATCTATCTGTCTGTCTGTCTGTCTGTCTGTCTTGTCATATAGTGCCTTTCCTATCTATCTATCTATCTGTCTTGTCATATAGTGCCTTTCCTATCTATCTATCTATCTATCTATCTATCTGTCTGTCTGTCTGACTATCTGTCTTGTCATATAGTGCCTTTCCTATCTATCTATCTATCTATCTATCTATCTATCTATCTATCTATCTATCTATCTGTCTTGTCATATAGTGCCTTTCCTATCTATCTGTCTGTCTGTCTGTCTGTCTGTCTTGTCATATAGTGCCTTTCCTATCTATCTATCTGTCTTGTCATATAGTGCCTTTCCTATCTATCTATCTATCTATCTATCTATCTATCTATCTATCTATCTATCTATCTATCTATCTATCTATCTATCTATCTATCTATCTATCTATCTTTCTGCTGATATATTAAGGAGCATACTATCCTGTCCTGGCTGCATCAAAAACAAGACAGGAATCTGCCCTGAAGCTGAAGCTGTTCCATCATAGCACGCATTTACAGTAAGTTTAAGTTCACATTTATTGACATGTGTAAACAGCATATTGATTTTTTTTATTTAACAGTGGTAACATTCCAGTAGCAGACAATGAATGCACCTTCATGCATTAAAGGCAACATTAGACAATAAGTAACATCAATACGCCAACAAAAACTGGTGTACAGTAGTAAGTGTTCTGCAAAGAAATGACAGTCTTGCAATCAGGAGCTTTCTAATCACTTCGCAGAGTGCAGAACTGTGTTCTCATCCCAGAAGCCCCAACACACAAGACATGTGGTGTGCACATGAGCTAAAAGCAGTCAGGTACACTCTTTCTGTTCACCAGTCATTGCCAGTGTGGAATCTGTGTGATCTCCCCATGTCTGTGCTTGTTTTTGTTTCAGTTACATCATAAGGACGTGTGTTCATTTTCCCGTATGTGTGGCTGAGGGTGTTTGCCCAAGAGTGCCTTTTGATAGTCCTATCCTGTCCAGGGTTGGTTCCTGCTGTTCCCTCACTGCTTCAGAAGTTGGTTTCAGTTGCCATAATGCTGAACTGGATTGTGTTTCTTATGATTTGATTGATGATATTTGAGTAAATAAACCTACAATCTAATCTGTGTTGTGCTCATACCATAAAGTCAACTTCATATTGAGACTCCTGAGATGTTGAAAGAATAAGTGCCTGATTGTTTAATGCTCAAATGTGAACGTGCATGTCTTGTCATAAATGAGGCTCAGAATCAGCTGCAATATGTGGCTTTGTTTCTTCACATTGCCTCTTAGAATTGAAAGCACAGAAATACGAGTCAGTCATCTCACTCTTCTCCTCAGACTAAGAATATGATGGATGGTTCCTTGTCACCAAAGGGTGTTCATTGCTGTTTTGCAGATGGCCTACAATTGTTTCCACTTACAAAGTTAAGTGTCTGCTGAAGTCCTCAGGATGGCAGGAATGTAAGCTTAACAATACGGTGGATTTTAGGCCCAAATGAAAATGCGATTCCCATTTATTTACTCAGCCCCAAACTAAATCTCAATTTGCCAGACTGTGAGTCAGATGACTTCCCGCTTCCTAGGCTAAGAGCGGACAATTATTTTTCTGACATGTTAACAATCTACAAATGCACACGGACCCCCAGTTAATGGCATTTACCGTGACCAGCTTAATGTTTATAATCGATGGAAGCTTTTTATTTGAATGGCTCATTTTAGCAGGATGGAGGTGCACAGACAAAGTCCCTGTGTCATATTTACATTAAAGCAGTAACTTTTACAGCAACTTAATGAGGCCGAACTAATGTGTACTGGTTTTTAAGATGACCTTTAAAAGAGGCAGAAATTAAATCACAGAATTAGATTAGAGGGACCTCATCCCGTTAATTAGAGTTCAAATTCAGACCCAATTAAACCCCCCCTTTCCTGTTTACCCCTTCCAAGTCACAATGAGGCTGTCAAATGAAAGAAAAAAGTACAATTTTGCCATAAATTACTGACCTCTGCCATCCTTCTTTCCCCAATCAAAAAAGTGATTGAACTGCTGACCATAAAAAATTCACTATAAGTTGTTGCTTTGTGAAGGCAATTAAGTAGGCCGTGAAGAGCCACTTTGATTTCTTACCTCTCATGCTACATAACACCCAGAGACTGGAAGAGGCCAAGATACGAGGCTACAGAGCATGAAGGAAGTGTGACGAGCTCAGATTTCCTGCCGGAGTGCTTTGGAAGTCACTATATTACATTCATTACAATAGTGGGTACTGAGATGGCAGCATAGTGTGGCTTAAGTATTTGTAGGCCTTAGTTGAATGGCACCATCCTTAGCTATTGAGCGTTCTAGTACCCTCTAAACGTGGCCGTATTTCTACACCCACAGGTTATGTGACTCAGTCGATATTATGCAGTAAGTCAGTGATAGAGACTGAAGTGCCAGCCATTTGCTTTACAGCCCAGCTCCTGTACCATTTACCATAATTTTCACAAGTGATAAAGAACTTTCAGTTGAAAGGACTTGATCAGGATCCTTCAGTTGTGAGTTAATGTTAGGCCATATTGTTACAAGTATAATAGTGATACTGGTAAAGAATGCCATTCTTGAAGTTTTATGGAATACTCAGTATTAGGCAGCAAGCTATAATGGGATTTCTACTGTGTCCCATTATATAGATATACAGTATACAGTATACACAATATATATTGTAACCACAAAAGGGCACCACTAAGCCACAAACCAAGGCAAAATAAAGCCCAAAATACTTAAAGCTTCAATAAAAGGGCTCTTACTGAGCCCCAACACCGTCTTCAGAAGAATAACGACAAAATGACACACCAAGCACAATTCTCTTTCCTCCTTCCAGAGCGTAGCCCACTGCCCCCTGTCTCTGACTCAACTAAAATGAGGCAGCAGGCTTTCTTGTGAACTGCTTCAGGTTTACTCCCCAAGTCACCCAGAGCACTTCCGGGTCAGGTGGAAGCCATAGCAGTCCTCCCCCAGTAGTTCCCTCTGGTGGTCCCCCAAGACCCTGACAGGGTTGCGGTTCAAGGCTCCATTTCCCATGTAACCCTGCAGGTGTCCTAATCGGGTTTACCCTGAGGAACACTGCCACTTGCTGTGTGGGGGAATGACCTGCTCCTGGTAAGCCCATTCTCTTGGTTCTTCCAATATGGCCTCCTGGCTGGGTATGAAACCTTCCTTTATCCCAGCCAAGATGCCTGTCCTTCCTTCTGGGCACACACATGGCTCCCTCCTCAGCCGATCCCTTTAGGGTCAGCGTCCAGTCCTGCGAGGGTCCACAGTCCAACCCCTGCATAAAGGAAAAACAAAATAATCTGCTCAACCCAGCGGTCACCAAAATGCACCCTGTTGGGCTGACAGCTGCTTCTGTTCTCAAGGTGGCTTTATCCCAGTGGGTCGTCGCAATCGATAGTATCTCCAATGGTGCCCTGACCCTTGGCACTTGATACACAGTCCTCTCCATCTTTTGAAACTGGTTAGAATCCCTCACCTTTTGATGCTGCATCTTCTTCCATCACACCCCACTCTGGTGCTTCATGCCTTGACGTAGCAAAAATAGGCAGGGGAATAAAGTCACACAACCTCAACAGAACCCTCCAACTGGTCACTTCTGGTATGTTGGGTGAATCCTTTATTTTTTCTCTAGAAGCCCCATTTTACTCTGTGGCCTCTGAATGGTTTGGGAGCCTGAGGGAACACATGCTACTTAGTTCCCCTCAAGATAATCCAGGACTCTTCACACTGCATCCCTCTTTCTCTGCCCATGTGCTCCTAATTGGTCTGGGTAACAGCCTCCCTGACCCAAGTTCCGACTATGGGGAGCTCTTTCTCTAGAATTGTTGGAACAAGTGTTATTTGATTCCTGTCACCGCAGATGAGGATCGGATCACACTGCGTTCCCTTATGTTGCACCATTCCAGAAGTGCTTACCTGTATAGTCAAATCCGCACCAGACAGCGATCCAAAGATCCAAAAGTCTTATATAATTATTAAGTGCCTACAGCAGTGTTTTGAAGACATCTTCTGTACCGTTCACCACAGCCTTCATGGTATTTAAGATGGATTGAAGTATCGTCAACAACTTTAATAATTCCTGCAATTCCTGGAGGTATATAACAAAACGCACTAGAAGGGTCTGGCTGGAAATAGATGTGGAGAGTGGTCTTAGGCCCTCTTCTGCCTCTGGGGTCTGTAGTCTTTCATACTGTTTTATTTCACCTGACAGCTGAAGCACTGTATTGCACTGAGCCATTAGGCTAACATGTCCACATAACTTGTGCCAGTAGCCAGAGGCTACTAGTAGATTGTCTGAGCTCCAGTGACATATTTTATGATAGGAACTATAGCAGAAAGTAGAATGAACCTCTACAGTTACCAAGAAGTGAAGCTGCTAGTGTCAAATCGACTTCATTCGTTTTTGGACCTGCTTTTTCCAGTAGAGTATTTCAGGGAGTCTTTTACAGCAACACCAGGCACAAGATAAGAACCAGCCAGTTAGAGTACATTTATGCATACAGCCATGGTATAACTGGATTAAGAGGCAATTTGCAGATACCAATCAACCTAAAATGCACATACTGTATATTAAATAGGATAGAAAACTGGAGGGGAACTCACCCAGGGTGCAATGATATGAACAGACTAATACACTGGCACTGAGATGGTTAAAACTGAGATGCCAACAGATACCTGTTTGAACTGTGGGAGGAACACCACTACAACACTCTTGTACTAACTTCAAGAAAGTTTTATCAACACGTTACATTCATTGAAAATTTTAATGCACCACCTCAAAAACTTGCCACTGCCACACGACTTTTGTTAATATTACAGAGCTGAAGTGTAGTGACATGGCAAGGTAGTCAGAAGCTCCTGAGCAAATGGACTTCCTTTTTTGACTAGCTCAGCTAAGAGGGTTACTCAGTAAGCTTATTTACGGTGAGCGTGCCAGCCCTGTTACACTTAAGCCATGTCCTGGATTTCATCGGACTGGCAGCGCGAGATAGCACTTTCACCAAGAGAGATTATAACAGCGATCTTGAGTGCGACCATCATACCTTCTTTACAAGGAATGAATGAACATGAGAAGGGGGGAAAAGTTAACAGGTGTATCTGTTTGCTCCAACTCTAATAAGTCCATGACCCAGGAAGTCTGATGACCCAGACTTAAGTGAGGAATAGCTGTCAGAGAGGCAACAAGATAGACAAAGAAGGAAGGAAAAGGGAAAACAACAACAACAACATTTATTTCTATAGCACATTTTCATACAAATAATGTAGCTCAAAGTGGTTTATATGATGAAGAAAAGAGAAATAAAAAACAAAGTAAGAATTAGAATAAGATAAGACTAACTAACATAGAATAAGAGTAAGGTCCGATGGCCAGGGAGGACAGAAAAAAACAACAACAACAAAAAAAAAAAACTCTAGACGGCTGGAGAGAAAAAATAAAATCTGCAGGGGTTCCAGGCCACGAGACCACCCAGCCCCCTCTGGGCATTCTACCTAACATAAATGAAACAGTCCTCTTTGTATTTAGGGTTCTCTTGGAAGGACTTGATGATGAAGGTCATGTGGACTTCTGGCTTTTAATCTTTCAGTGTAGGACATCACGATGCTTTGATTAGGTGGTGATGGCGCAGATCGCCACCACAGAAAACCGGGAAAAGAAACAGAAGAGAGAGTAGGGGGCAGTACGGATTTTAGAGCCATCATGAATAGTTATTGTAATGAATTGAGTACACGGAGTATCAGGATTAGATGAAGGTGACGTTATCAGAAAGCCATGTTAAAGTAAAGTGTTTTTAAAAGTTTTTTAAAGTTGCTCCACCGTATCAGCCTGGCGAATTCCTATTGGCAGGCTAGTCCAGATTTTAGGTGCATAACAGCATAAGGCCGCCTCACCACTTCTTTTGTTTTCCTCTTGGAATTCTAAGCAGACACACATTTGAGGATCTAAGGTTACGATTTGGAATATAAGGTGTCAGACATTCTGATATATAATATGAAGTGAGATTATTTAAGGATTTGTAAACCATAAGCAGTATTTTAAAGTCTCCTTAATTTGAATATTCTGTTTATAAATGAAGAGGGACATGCCTGGCAACTCAAATTGTTTTTTTCTTGTCCTTTGTAGGTCCTTATATGGGATGCAGATTAAGTGAATTAGCTGTGTTTTAAGATGAGCCTCCGCAACCTAAGAGGGTGGATTCTTACTATTCACTGCATTCTCAATTTTACACCATAGGGTGAGGTCCAGTGCAGGAAGAGAACCCCATCAGATTATATTTTCTTTTGTCGGATTTTTATACTCTGGAATAAGCCAGAGATGCCACCGCCTTCACCAAGAGAGGGTTATGTGCACCCCACCCTTCCCACCAGATCTGTAATAAACCAAGGTGGACTGAGAGCCAACATCACTGCTTATTATTACTCCAACCTCAGTTGCTGACGGTGCCAATTGGCACTGACTGGTGAGGCCCGAGTGCTCAGAATAATAATCAATGCAAATGAGCCCATCCTTGCTGCATGCATCACTTCTCTCATTCTCCAGGGCTTAGCTTAATTCTTCGGCCATCACAGCAGTGGATGGCGACAACCCATCATTATAATAAAAGCCTGGCCACCCTCAGGCTAAAAAGATTGCGTGAAAGCCATATTTATTACACTTCTTTGTGGCAGAGCACTCATGTGCACTGCCCAGGGGTGACTGGCTGCTCTTTTTTCCTTTCTATCTTTTTGTTTTCAACAGCAAGGAAAGGCGGTCACCTCACAGACAACTAATGAATAGAGCCTCTTGGCAGAGCCAACGAAAAGCTTCACGCATATTGTAGTGTGTCTCAAGACACACACAAAATAGACTCCTGGCAAGTGGGAACAAGTTTAACAATTCAAGAATAGCTTGTGAAGTCTCGGGTATTGCTACTTTGGGACCGATGTGCAAACTAAGCAAGGCTATTGGACAGACTCGTTCTTCTCTTCTCTCTGAACAGTGGCTTGGAGGGCGTCCTGTCAAACAGAGGAAGTTAAGGGTTGACAGGCTTGTTCCTGGGGAATCAGAATGGCTTCATCGTGAAATATTGTGCAGAAGGAGGCTAGGTTACGGCTATGGAAGGTGAGACGATGGAGAAGAGAAGAGGGAATGAATTCTGTTCAACTTTGTGTCAAACTGGATCAGGGTTCGTGGTGGTAATTCAGAGTTTACCTGCATATGTTAAAGTGCTTGTGTGTGCTCTACAGGATGGGCAAGTGACCCCTTTGGGGTCAGATCTTGTTTTGGTCCCACGTCTACTTGGAAAAGGCCTTAGTTCTCAAACAGCATTGGGTTGTCCATTCAGCACTTTCATATTTACTCAAAACCATTTTTTCCAGAATGGGTTCACATGGAGTCTACCACTGCAACAATGGACATTACACTGGTATATTGCAGTAACTTAATGTTATATTTTGAATTTCTCAATTATCTATTTTCTAAACCTGCATATTTTAAATTTAAAATTATGGTAAGTCATGGCCTATCCCAACCTCAAAGGGTGCGATGCAGAAACCAGCCCTTGAAGAAACACCAGTTGATTACTGGACGGAGCTGCACGCGCTCCCATACTCAGTCATATCAGGCCAATTTGAGGTCACTAATGAACACAGCACAAGTGCACATCTTTGGGAGGAAGGGTAAGACCACAGTATCCACTAAAACTACATGAACATATGCAGAGAAACTGCACACAAGCAGTGGCCAGTCCTACATCTGAACACATTTTGCTTAAGCTTTGAGCCGACAGTACTTAACCGTTGTGCCACCTTTGTGGAATGCCATGATTGTTAGTTTGAGTTTACTATTGTTTATTGTACTGTACAACAGTTGTCACAGACCAGTCGTCTGCATTTTCCTTTCATTTAGCACTATTGATGCTCATGTATTTCCTAATGTTTATCTAAGCAGGGTCCAACACAAACAACATTTAAATAATTAGTAAGCAATAGACTCAGGTAATATTCCCTAATAACAGGATACACTAAGGATACACTAACATGAAAATAAATCCTCTTAGTGAGGCATTAGCCCATGACAGTAGTTAATTGAACATTAATAATGGATGGGTGAAGTCTGACACAGCTTAATAAAATTTAACTCAATCACTTTGGTTTCTCTTATGAATTCCATTTCATGTGGAAGACTATAATCAAGCATATTACATTCTGTAATTAAAACCTAAATCTAACAGCTTCAAAACAGTGAATTAAAAGGGAACAGGAAATGATAAATATTAAGAAAATACAAGCATCATTTAATGGACTTGTCAATCATTTACTGGATATGAAAATCAGAAGCAGTGTGTCCTTACGTGAGGGGGGTGCATAGCGCCACCTATCTACTGACCTCTTCCATGAGGCAAAATGTTGCACATTCTTTACTGCCTTGCATACAATCAAGTGGAGACATCTACTGGTCAACCTTGTAAAATATAGTCGCAAACTGGTTGCTTTGAGAAGGTCCTTGTGGTGGGACATCAAACCTCACCCACATCTGACCTCATGCTCTCCTTCTTCCCGCTATGAGGGGTGATTGTCTGCATCCAGCTTTCTCACACAGGTTATGATTTGAGTTCTCTCTCTTCTGCCACAAGTCAAATGAGATATCATTTAATCTGTGATACACTGGGTGGCTATTGTCAAAAGAATAAACATGGAGGCAACCTGAACTCTTGAAATATCTTTGTAACATATGTGGTCCCTGGCCGGGGCTGGAGCCCGGCCGGGACGCCCAGGAGGATGAGAGGAGGGCTTGTGCCTCCTCCAGACCACGAGGGGGCGTCCGTCCTGGTTCTGTTGGGGACCACGGGTCGGGGGCATGGAAGCCCTACCCTGTAGGGGCCCGTGGTCACCGCCAGGCGGCGCCCCGATGCCGGTTTATCCCGTGGGGTCGCCAGCCGGGGCTGGAGCCCGGCCGGGACGCCTTGGAGGACGTGAGGAGGACTTGTGCCTCCTCCAGACCGCGAGGGGGCATCCGTCCTGGTTCTGTTGGGAGCCACGGGTCGAGGGCATGGAAGCCCTACCCTGTAGGGGCCCATGGTTACCACCAGACAGTGCCCCGATGCCGTTCTATCCCGTACGGTCCTCGGCTGGGGCTGGAGCCCGGCCGGGACGCCTTGGAGGACCAGAGGAGGGCGAGTGCCTCCTCCAGACAGAGTGGGGGCGTCCGTCCTGGTTAGGCAGGGGGCCTTGGGTACAGGGCATGGAAGCCCAGCCCTGTAGGGACCGTGGCTACCGCCAGGCGGCGCCCCAGTGCCTAATTATCCCGGGAGCCCGGCACTTCCACCACACCAGGAAGTGCCGGGGGGAAGACTTCATGTGGCGCCCGGAGAGCTGCCAGGAAGGCAGCCGACACTTCCGCCACGCTGGGGCGTGGCTAAGGAGCAGATGCCGGAAACACCTGGGGCTCATCCGGGGTCATTATATAAGGGGCCGCCTCCCTCCAGTCATTGGTGGAGGTCGGGAGGAAGCAGACTGAGCTTGAGAAAGGACTGGAGGCGGCCAGGAGTAAAGAGGCACAGGACTGTGTGGCCTGGACTTGGGGAAATCGGGTGCGAGAAGGCACTGGGGGTGCACGTGAGCACAAACTTGTAAATAGTGTTGCTTAATAAATGGTGTGTGGTGAAAATATGGTGTCCGTCTGTCTGTGCCGGGACCAGCGTTCACACATAGGTAATATAGGTTGTCTACGACAGTGGCTCTCAAACTGTGGGGCGGGTCACCCTAGGGGGGCGCAAAGTAACAAAAAGGGGGGAGTGAAGATGTGAAAAAAAGAAAACAAGAATCAAAAATATGAAAAATACATCTATTGAAACCAAAACAAATTAACTTAAACTACTGAACATTCTGATACTAGAAAAATAAATACAGAGTTAGATAAATGTTGATAAAAGTTAAGTAGGTATAATAAAATATGCATCTATGATTGTTTTATCTTGGTACAGTAATATATATATTGCTCTACTGTCCCCTATTGTATTATTAACATGTAGCCTTAGAATGCGTAATCTCACAGACTTACCACTGTTTATAAGATATTATTTTATATAACTTCTCCCCACCTTCCCTTCTATATCTATAACCTCAGGCAATTAGATGTAGTAAAAAGACAAGCAGGAGTTAAGTCACACATAAAATAATGTATTACTGATAATATTCATAAATAATAACCAAATACAGACATCATTATTATGAACATGGAGAGAAAGCTAATAAGCTTTTAGCGCAACAAATTCACAAGCAAGATGTACGCAACGCAATCTCGGTAATTACTAACACGAATGGAGATAAAATCATCGAACACAAAAATATAATGTACACTTTTAGAGACTACTATAAATCCCTATATACTACTGAGTTTAAAGAAGACAATATACAATCTAATGCATTTCTGGATAAATTACAGATACCACAAATTGACGCTTTTAGTGTGGAGGAACTCGATAAACCTCTGTCATTATCAGAATTACTGGATGCTATAAAGTCACTCCAAGGTGGAAAAGCAGCAGGCCCTGACGGCTACCCTGCAGAGTTTTACAAGAAATTCTCCGCTCAGCTAGCTCCCCTCCTATTTGCAACATTTACAGAAGCCAGAGATAACCAATCTCTTCCACAAACCTTTCGCCAAGCACTAATCACTGTCTTTCCAAAACAAAATAAGGACTTATTACAATGTGCATCATACAGACCAATTTCACTTCTGAATAACGACGTTAAAATACTCTCTAAAATCATAGCTAGAAGGATGGAGAAAGTGCTCCCTCGTAATATCACAAGACCAAACTGGATTTATTAGGGGCCGACACTTATCTTCAAATCTTCGACGCCTGTTTAATGTAATATACTCACCAACTAAATCAAACACCCCAGAAATATTATTATCATTGGATGCAGAAAAGCATTCGACATGATTGAATGGAAATACCTTTTACTATTTTGGAGAAGTTTGGGTTTGGCCCAACATTTGTGCATGGATTAAATTACTGTATACTAACCCAGAAGCTTCAGTTTGCATCAATAACATTTGCTCAGACTACTTTAAACTAGAACGTGGCACAAGACAAGGATGCCCTTTGTCACCACTGTTGTTTGCAATTGCCATTGAACCACTGGCAATACATTGTCGAAATACTGATCAGATAAAGGGGATTAGCAGAGAAGGACTGGAACAGAAAATCTCATTATATGCAGATGACATGGTACTGTATATATCGGACCCAGAAAATTCTGTGCCTGCAGTCTTAGCAGCACTCACAGAATTTCAAAAGCTCTCTGGTCTCAGAATTAATCTGAATAAAAGTGTACTCTTTCCGTGAATTCGCAAGCATATAATATTAGATTAGACACCCTTCCTTTTATCATTGCAGAACAGTTTAAATACCTCGGGGTAAACATCACAAGTAAACATAAAGCTCTTATCAACAAAATTTCGTCGTCTGCATGGAAAAAATTAAACAAGAATTGCATAGATGGTCAATCCCTTCATCTCACACTAGCTGGAAGAATTAACACTGTTAAGATGAATATTCTTCCTAAGCTCCTTTTTATTTCAAAACATACCAATATACATTAATAAATCGTTCTTTAAGCAATTAGATTCAACAATAACCTCATTTATTTGGAATTCTAAACATCCACGCATCAAAAGAGCGACCCTACAAAGACAAAAGGCAGAAGGTGGCATGGCTCTACCTAACTTCCAGTTTTATTACTGGGCAAATATACAGCGATAAGAACCTGGACACAAATAGAAGAACATACACAGGCATGGACCGCAATAGAAGTAAAATCCTGCAGTACTTCTTTGTATTCCTTGCTTGTGCTCCAATAAACACACGCTATCGGCAATACACTAATAACCCAATTGTGCTCCACTCACTTAGAATCTGGAACCAATGTAGAAAGCATTTTAAGACGGAGAAGCTTCTTTCTGTGGCACCCTGCAAAAGAACCACCTCTTTCAACCCTCACAAACATATGCAGTTTTTAATATCTGGAAAAATTTGGAATTAACTTGCTTAGAGATCTTTATATAGACAACGCCTTTGCATCCTATGAACAATTACATTCCAAATTTAACATTCCAGCTACAAATTTCTTTCACTATCTTCAAATCAGGAACTTTGTTAAACAGAACCTTCCAGATTTTCCTCATCTTGCACCCTCATCCACGCTGGAAAAATTATTGCTCAATTTCAAGGAGTTAGACCCTATCTCTACAATATATAAAATCCTTTTACAATCCCTTCCTTTCAAAGATCCAAGAGGACACTGGGAAAATGACCTCTCAATTAATATATCAGAAAAGGAGTGGAAAGTAGCAATGCAGAGAATTCACTCAAGCTCCATATGCAAAGCATACAATTATACAACTCAAAATTATATATCGAGCACATCTGTCTCGACTAAAACTCTCCAAAATGTTTCCAGGGCATGATCCAACCTGCTAACGTTGCAACCAAGCCCCAGCCTCACTGGGTCACATGTTCTGGGCCTGCACCAAATTAACATTATTCTGGACAAAAATTTTTAATTACCTCTCAGACAGTCTTGGACTCACAATCCCTCCTAACCCATTAACAGCTGTGTTTGGGGTTCTTCCAGAGGGTCTTAAAGTGGAGAAAGACAAACAAATTGTGATTGCATTCACTACACTGTTGGCACGCAGACTTATTCTGATAAACTGGAAGAACCCAAACTCTCCTCTTTTAAGTCAGTGGGAAACTGATGTGTTATATTATTTAAAATTGGAAAAAATCAAATACTCAGTTAGAGGATCTGTGCAGACTTTTTTCAAAACATGGCAGGATCTAATCAGTAATATTTTGAAATGAGTTTATAAAGCACAGAGAATTTGTTGATTTAGGTATTTTTTACAAGCCTTAAATTTTACACCATTTGGCTTGCTCTCTCTCTCAAGGGTGGGGATCGATCTGTTCTTAGCATAATTCTTTTTTTTGTAAAACTTGATTGCTATGTATTGATTGTAATAAAATTAATAAATAAAAAAAAAAACAAATACAAAGTACATTTGAATATTGGCAGCCATACAACCTGATTAAATTGTGATGTGTAATTCAGGTGGCACACAGACTTGCAGTTACTTCAAATGTCTCTAGTTAAGGCATCGTTGGTGCTCAGCTTTCAGCCACATGTCTGTTCAAAATGGCTGAAGCTGTTCTCCTGATTGTATTGTCTTCAGTTCATGGTGTCATGGTCTTCTTCAGTTGTTAGCAAGAGAAAGATACTTGCACATCATATGTTGGTTAGACAGAGAGAATGTGGTTGAGCAAGTAAACTTATAGGTTTTCTGTCCAACCCCTCCAGCCAATCCAGACAGTCATATCTCAGACCAATGGGTGATATAGAACATCTTCCTTGCAGGGGGGTTGAAAGACTTTAGCAGAGAAATACTCATCAAACTGGTTTCAGACACATCCCCCCAAATCCTGTCATAAAATTACAAAGTGACAGTCGTAAAGACACAAATACCTCTCACCAAAGTAACACTAAATTACATTGGTTTGTCTAAATTATAAATAAAGACATACAAAACCTTTATCAAGTTATATGCAAAATCTCACATCACAACAAAGATATATCATTAATTAAAAAAGAACAAATTGGTATTAGTGGGCTCCTTTCAAAAAAAACATTAGGGGGGCGCGATTAAAACTGTCATGAAAACTCGGGTTGCAAATACTTAAAGGTTGACAAACGCTGGTCTACGACAATGGTTCTCCAACAGTTTGAGACCATTTTACCAAAGACAAAGATAAAAAAGCCAATTCTAGATATACATTTTACATTACAGTTATCACATTTATTTTACTTCTGTTATGTGGAAAAAAAATGCTTACATTAATAACCAACTGTGACAGTTTTGAGTTTTCAAGTCTAGGACTTCGAGAGAGAGAGAGGTTAGGAGCGGGCACTGATACAGCGCATTGCCGCACCCACCACACGACAAACCAACTCAAGATCCAGATTAGGACCCGAGTGCAGCAATGCAATGGGTGACACCCCAGCACCACACAAGTTCAGAGGGAGTGCGAACAGTGTGAGGTTTTCTTACGGTGGCTGGAGTGCCAATTCTACCACCAACCCCCAAGTTGTTCCCTACAGGTTGGAGGGCCTACATGCAGGGCTGGGTGCAGATTAACGTCATACCCAGGGCGGATTTCAAGCATTTATTCAAAATGACCCTTCAGCCCTGAAGATACTGCAGCGACCTGTAACCTGACATCACTGATGGAGCAGCAGCATTGCGGGTCGCCGGCCACACTGTATTAAGGGAGTGGACTCCCCAAGCAGATACCAAGGATTCACTTGAGGGCTCATTGAATTGACAAACATTAGTTAGATGAGTGAATGGCTGTGAATTTGAACTTGTGTCAAAAGAGAGACAAGAAACAATTGTTACAAATGATCAACAGCTGAGCAAGAGCTAAAGTATGGTGGCAGCTTTTGTGCCCTTCTCTGCAATCACAGTAGCGGTGGCAGTCATTTAGCACAGCAGATGAATCTTTATTAATATATAAGTAGAACCAGAATATCTGAGTGACTTAAGTGTCACTTTGCTTAAATACAGTGAATGTCACCATTTGAACCACTTGAGTGACACTTCAGGATCACAGGTATGGAGGAATATTTTGAACAAAATGAAACAAATACATACGTAAATAAACAAATGTATTGGAAAATGTAACAATGACAAAATGATATATGAACATACATCATTAAATGTGTTATTTAATACATTTTTGTTTCTTTGGTGATGACTTCTTAATTTATTTACTTCAGTGACAGCACACGCAACATGAGCTATGCCTTGAAATGAAAACTGTCATTTTCACCCATTACAGTAATCCCTCCTCGATCGCGGGGGTTGCGTTCCAGACCCCCGCGATAGGTGAAAATCCGCGAAGTAGAAACCATATGTTTGTATAGTTATTTTTATACAGTATATTTTAAGCCCTTATAAACTCTCCCACCCTGTTAACATTATTAGAGCCCTCTAGACATGAAATAACACCCTTTAGTCAAACGTTTAAACTGTGCTCCATTACAAGACAGAGATGACAGTTCTTTCTCACAATTAAAAGAAAGCAAACATATCATCTTCAAAGGAGCGCCATCAGGAGCAGAGAATGTCAGAGAGAGCGCTCGCAAAGAAAAGCAAACAATCAAAAAATCAATACGTGCTTTTAAGTATACAGAAGCACCGTGATAAAGCGGCATTTTGTAGAGGAGCGTCCGTGTCCTCTGTGCAAACAGCCCCTCTGCTCACACCCCTCCGTCAGGCAGAGACAGTGAGAAAGATAGAGAGAAGCAAACAAGCACCGCGCAGGAAGCATATCGTATATCATTGAGTAGTTTTAGTTAATATGTAATACATGCTCTGATTGGGTAGCTTCTAAGCCATCCTCCAATAGCATCTCTTGTATGAAATCAACTGGGCAATCAAACTGAAGAAGCATGTAACCTAAATTAAGAGACCCATCGTCCGCAGAAAGCGGCGAACCAGCGAAAAATCTGTGATATATATTTAGATGTGCTTACATTTAAAATTCGCGATAGAGTGAAGCCGCGAAAGTCGAAGCGCGATATAGCGAGGGATTACTGTATAGTTGAAAGGGTGGGCTCTAACAAATATTCCTCTTTGATCGATGAATCTTAGATATTGTGGGCATAAATCTTCAGCCATCAAGTGCAACATTTACAGCAGATGCTTCAGATGCAGACTTCTGCCGATGACTTCAGAGCACATTGAATTAAAGCAGCCACCTTGCACACTGATTCACTGCCACTTTTTTCAAGTTGTGTCTGCCTCAGACCCCCACAGCTTCATCTTTAAGGATGTGCATTACTGACGATTCAACAATCTCAATGGTTCTGTCTAAGTTAGGGTTCCTTGCTTAGCTGGGGTTCAAATTCATGCTTTGTGTCTCTTTTGTTCATTATTGATTCTTTCACGTTGATTATGTGCAGCATTCTTTCCTCTTAAGTTTTTTATATGAATATAAGCTGCCTTTGTTATGTCCCATGTGTTTTGTGAGTGGTCTCCTAAGAGGCAGGGCCACTTGCCAATCACTGCTAGGAACTGCGCTCCTCCCTATAAATCCACAGGGACTTCCACAGTTCCAGTTTGATCATTTTGACTCTGCTTAGGAGTGATGAGTTCTTGTGCTTTTTTGTCAATTCAGTGTGCTTTTTGGTTACTGGATTTTTGACATTTCACTTTATAACCACTCTTGCACAGATTGTAACTTAAGTAAAACAATCAATCAATTTATAAAGTGTGCAAGTGTGTAAAGCATATTAGGATAATGCCAAGACAAGCTAAATAATACTCAGACCATGAAAACAATGTTGTCCTCCAACGGTCTCATTTGGGTGTCTTCCAGAACTCCCTTTGCAATCTGTGTGTCAGTGCAAACAGCCGAGAGAATGGGTAGAAATGGATCTATAAGACCAAGGCCATTTTAAATATGACACGGCTGAAAGAATACATGGCATACGTGTGTCATGCCAGTGTCTGAGCTCTTAAACCAAAGTGAAGAGGTGGCTTGTGCAAAGTGTTCACACAGTGTGATAAACGTGCCGGAGGTGACCCTCATTGTGCATTCAGTGTACGTACGGTGACTACCAAAAGTCCACACACCTTTACTGAAATGTCAGCTTTTGTTGATGTTAAATCTCAAATCCAGACACGTGACCCTTTCTCTCTTTTGAAATCAGAAATATTCAAATGAAAAACAAATGGATAATTAAAAAAAATGAGTGCAGAAACTTTCGATACCAAAATGATTTTGGATTTCTATCGTATTGAAAGGTGGACTGACATGAAAGACACTACAATAGATAGATAGAGATTGTATTTCCAACTTTTGTATTGTCTAGCTGGAAATCCCCTGTGAAATGACTGACCTGAAATCACATGAGCAGGTAAGTCAAATTTTTAGACAACAGAGCAGAAATGATGAATGAATCAGCAATAAGGGACTACTACTGACCTACTTTCATTTATCAAAAGATCATTAAGTGACAAATAAAAAATATATGAGATAAATGAAGCAGATATAATGCCACAGCTGAAGGTAATTTTTCCTGGAAATCATTTTTACATTTCTACATAAGAAACAATTAAACTGTTCATCAATTACTCTGATATCACATTACAAATAAGAAAACAATATCAAATAAAGGAAAATTAAGAAGCTAATGAACTTTATAATGGCTAAATAGTATTTTAGTCACTAAATAAACTGCTCAAAAAAATTAAAGGAACACTTTGAAAACACATCAGATCTCAATGGGAAAAAGAAATCCTCCTGGATATCTATACTGATATAGACTGGGTAATGTGTTAGGAACAAAAGGATGCCACATCGTTTGATGGAAATGAAAATGATCAACCTACAGAGCCCTGAATTCAAAGACGCCCCAAAAATCAGAGTGAAAAAATTATGTGGCAGGCTAGTCCATTTTGCTAGAATTTAATTTCAGCAACTCAAAATTGTACGCAGCACTTTGTATGGCCCCTGTGTTCTTGTATACATGTCTGACAACATCGGTGCATGCTTCTAATGAGATGACAGATGGTGTTGTGGGGGATCTCCTCCCAGATCTGGACCAGGGCATCACTGAGCTCCTGGACAGTCTGAGGTGCAACCTGGTGGCATTGGATGGACCAAAACATAATGTCCCAGAGGTGTTCTATTGGATTTAGGTCAGGAAAGTGTGGTGGCCAGTCAATGGTATCAATTCCTTCATCCTCCAGGAACTGCCTGCATACTCTCACCACATGAGGCCAGGAATTGTCGTGCACCAGGAGCCACTGTACCAGCATAGGGTCTGACAATGGGTCCAAGGATTTCATCCTGATACCTAATGGCAGCCAAGGTGCCTTTGTCAAGCCTGTAGCGGTCTGTGTGACCCTCCATGAATATGCCTCCCCAGACAATCATTAACCCACCACCAAACTGCTCATGCTGAATGGTGTTACAGGCAGCATAATGTTCTCCATGGCTTCTCCAGACCCTTTCAGTTCTGTCACGTGCTCAGGGTGAACCTGCTCTCATCTGTAAAAAGCACAGGGCACCAGTGGTGCATCTGCCAATTCTGGTATTCTATGGCGAATGCCAATCGAGCTGCATGCTGCTGGGCAGTGAGCTCAGGGCCCATTAGAGGACATGGGGCCCTTGGGTCACCCTCATGAAGTCTTTCTGGTTGTTTGGTCAGGGACATTCACACCAGTGGCCTGCTGGAGGTCATTTTGTAGGGCTCTGGCAGTGCTCATCCTATTCCTCCTTGCCCAAAAGAGCAGATACTGGTCCTGCTGATGGGTTATGGACCTTCTATGGCCCTCTCCAGCTCTCCTAGAGTAACTGCTTGTCTCCTAGAATATCCTCCATGCCCTTGAGACTGTGCAGGGAGACACAGCAAACCTTCTGGCAATGACACATATTGATGTGCCATCCTGGAGAAGTTGGACTACCTGTGCAACCTCTGTAGGGTCCAAGTATCGCCTCATGCTGCCAGTAGTGACACTGACTGTAGCCAAATGCAAAACTAGTGAAGAAACAGTCAGAAAAGATGAGGAGGGAAAAATGTCAGTGGCCTCCACCTGTTAAACCATTCCTGTTTTGGGGGTCATCTCATTGTTGCCCCTCTAGTGCACCAGTTGTTAATTTCATTAACACCACAGCAGCTGAAACTGATTAACAACCCCCTCTGCTACTTAACTGACCAGATTAATATCCCATAAGTTTCATTGACTTTATGCTATACTCTGATTAAAAAGTGTTCCTTTAATTTTTTTGAGCAGTATATTATTGAAATAAAAAAGGATAATCTTTGACTGGTAAAAAAAGAAATACCATAGGGACACAAATATGAAAATCAGGAGGATCACAAATAAAACAGTGGGAAGTTCATCTCAAGGGGTGTCCAAGTGAAAGACATCTGCTAAGTATTAAGTGCTAAAGAAACCCCCTGACCAATGGAAGGAGCAGTGTCTGGAAAAAGGAAAGTGAAGTTCAGAAGGAAAATATTATAGAAGGGAGTCACATTCCATCTGGTACCAAGCTGTTGCTGTAAATGCAATTTCCTTTGCACCAAGCTGAAAAAAATTGAAAAGACCTAAAAAAGATAAAATTTCACATTAAGTGCATGTACAATGGAATTTGAATGGAGGAAAGTATGGCATCAAATTTTCTTAGTTTATTCCTAGGAATTCGAAATCTTTTAGAGAAACTCAAGATGTGCCGCTTATATAATTTAATTTCTGCTGATAAAGGAGAATCAAACACAGAAGATAATAGAGAAAGGAAATGAGAAGTGAAGGATTCTTTAGATAACCAAACAAACTTGATGGTCTCCTAAAGTTTGTCAGACTGCTCCTAGAGCTGTACAACAAAACATACTAACTGCGGTATATCATTTCAGTTTGGACCTTATCTACAAGGCGCTGTGTCACCAACACACAGTCATGGGACCCACAGAAAAAGTTCACATGCAACCCTAAGGCTGGCAGCCATTGAATCCATAACCTTTACTGTACGAGGCAGCATTACTAACCGTTACTCCAAGGTGCTGTCCCTTCTTAAGGATTAGACACATACTGTACATTTGTTCATGTGTACTTTGTAAACCAGCTTGTGGTGGTGGACTCTGTGAAAGCAGGATATAAAATTAAGATTCGTATGTAAAGCCTTCATAACAGCAGACATGTTTTAGGTTCAGTCAATGTTAAGTTGTCAATTCCTTTTTTGATGCTATGGTTTTCCACTTACATGTAGCAGTTCTTAAGTGATGTGCTGTATGTTGAGTGCTGAAATATTTTCTGGTTTAGCTTTTAACAACAGTGGCGTTTTCACATGAAAATTCTAGTGCAGCCATACCAGTATTTTTCAATATGTGTGCAAACTTCTCCATTTTTAACATTCATTTGCCAAATTAATAATATGCAAGTACATATTTATAATTTATATCCAAACAAATCCAATTCTTTCTAGAGACAAATACATCATCCGAGCTCTCTGCAGGAACACTCTGGGAAACTCTTAAGGCCTTCTTAAGAGGACAGATTATCTCATATCTTTCCCACAGAAATAAATCCGAAGCCAAGAAAGTAGCAGAGATAAAAAGCGAAATTACTATAATAGATGAAGAAAATACCAGACTACCAAGCGAGACTCTACATAGGAGGAGGCAGGCTCTACATTCAGAACTAAACCTCTTGACAACTAAAGAAACTGAACAACTAATCTACAAATCCAGGCATCATTACTATGAACATGGAGAGAAAGCTAATAAGCTTTTAGCTCCACAAATTCACAAGCAAGAAGTGCGCAATGCAATCTCGGTAATCACTAACACGAACGGAGATAAAATCGTCAAACACAAAAATATAATGCACACTTTTAGAGACTACTATAAATCCCTATATACTACTGAGTTTAAAGAAGACAATACACAATCTAATGCATTTCTGGATACATTACAGATACCACAAATAGACGCTTTTAGTGCGGAGGAACTTGATAAACCTCTGGCGTTATCAGAATTACTAGATGCTATAAAGTGTGAACTGGGACCCGGACACAGGCAGACGGACAACATAGTTCCACCACACACCGTTTATTATACAATATTTACAGTTTGTGCTCACGTGCACCCTCAGTGCCTCTCGCACCGGTCCCCCAAATGTCCAGGCCACACAAGTCCTATGCCTTTCTCCTGGCCACCTCCCGTCCTCTCTCCAGTTCTGTCCCCTTCCACCCGACATCCACTGCTGACTGGAGTGAGACGGCCCCTTGTAAGAGATCCCAGATGGGCTCCAGCTGCTTCCCGGCAATCAGTCATAGCCACACCCCAGTGTGGCGGAAGTGCCGGCTGCGCACCCGGAAGCCGTCCGGGTGTCCCCTGTCGTCTTCCCCCCAGCACTTCCTGGTGTGGCGGAAGTGCTGGGCTCCAGGGATATGCAGGCATTGGGGTGCCGCCTGGCGGTGGCCACGGGTCCCTACAGGGCTGGGCTTCCAAGCCCTTTACCCGAGGCCCTCTACATAACCAGGACAGACGCCCCCTCATGGTCTGGAGGAGGCACAAGCCCTCCTCCGGTCCTCCGGGCGTCCCAGCCGGGGACCACAAAAGTCACTCCAAGGCGGGAAAGCAGCAGGCCCTGATGGCTACCCTGCAGAATTTTACAAGAAATTCTCCGCTCAGCTAGCTCCCCTCCTATTAGCAACATTTACAGAAGCCAGAGATAACCAATTTCTTCCACAAACCTTCGCCAAGCACTAATCACTGTCTTTCCAAAACAAAATAAGGACTTATTACAATGTGCATCATACAGACCAATTTCACTTCTGAATAATGACGTTAAAATACTCTCTAAAATCATAGCTAGAAGGATGGAGAAAGTGCTCCCCTCGGTAATATCACAAGACCAAACTGGATTTATTAGGGGCCGACACTTATCTTCAAATCTTCGACGCATGTTTAATGTAATATACTCACCAACTAAATCAAACACCCCAGAAATATTATTATCATTGGATGCAGAAAAAGCATTCAACATGATTGAATGGAAATACCTTTTTACTACATTGGAGAAGTTTGGGTTTGGCCCGAACATTTGTGCATGGATTAAATTACTGTATACTAACCCAGAAGCTTCAGTTTGCATCAATAACATTTGCTCAGACTACTTTAAACTAGAACGTGGCACTAGACAAGGATGCCCCTTGTCACCGCTGCTGTTTGCAATTGCCATTGAACCACTGGCAATACATTGTCGAAATACTGATCAGATAAAGGGGATTAGCAGAGAAGGACTGGAACAGAAAATCTCATTATATGCAGATGACATGGTACTGTATATATTGGACCCAGAAAATTCTGTGCCTGCAGTCTTAGCAGCACTCACAGAATTTCAAAAGCTCTCTGGTCTCAGAATTAATCTGAATAAAAGTGTACTCTTTCCAGTGAATTCTCAAGCATATAATATTAGATTAGACACCCTACCTTTTATCATTGCAGAACAGTTTAAATACCTCGGGGTAAACATCACAAGTAAACATAAAGCTCTATATCAACAAAATTTCGTCTGCATGGAAAAAATTAAACAAGACTTGCATAGATGGTCAACCCTTCATCTCACACTAGCTGGAAGAATTAACACTGTTAAGATGAATATTCTTCCTAAGCTCCTTTTTTTATTTCAAAACATCCCAATATACATTAATAAATCATTCTTTAAGCAATTAGATTCAACAATAACCTCATTTATTTGGAATTCAAAACATCCACGCATCAAAAGAGCGACCCTACAAAGACAAAAGGCAGAAGGTGGCATGGCTCTACCTAACTTCCAGTTTTATTACTGGGCAGCAAATATACAGTCGATAAGAACCTGGACACAAATAGAAGAACATACACAGGCATGGACCGCAATAGAAGTAAAATCCTGCAGTACTTCTTTGTATTCCCTGCTATGCGCTCCAATTAACACACGCTATCGGCAATATACTAATAACCCAATTGTGCTCCACTCACTTAGAATCTGGAAACAATGTAGAAAGCATTTTAAGACGGAGAAGCTTCTATCTGTGGCACCTGCAAGAGAACCACCTCTTTCAACCTTCACAAACATATGCAGTTTTAATATCTGGAAAAATTTGGAATTAACAGGCTTAGAGATCTTTATATAGACAACGTCTTTGCATCCTATGAACAATTACATTCCAAATTTAACATTCCAGCTACACATTTCTTTCACTATCTTCAAATCAGGAACTTTGTTAAACAGAACCTTCCAGATTTTCCTCATCTTGCACCCTCATCCATGCTGGAAAAAATATTACTCAATTTCAAGGACTTAGACTCCATCTCTACAATATATAAAATCATTTTACAATCCCTTCCTTTCAAAGATCCAAGAGGACACTGGGAAAATGACCTCTCAATTAATATATCAGAAAGGAGTGGAAAGTAGCAATGCAGAGAATTCACTCGAGCTCCATATGCGCAAAGCATACAATTATACAACTCAAAATTATATATCGAGCACATCTGTCTCGACTAAAACTCTCAAAATGTTTCCAGGACATGATCCAACCTGCGAACGTTGCAACCAAGTCCCAGCCTCACTGGGTCACATGTTCTGGGCCTGCACCAAATTAACATTATTCTGGACCAACATTTTTAATTACCTCTCAGACAGCCTTGGACTCACAATCCCTCCTAACCCATTAACGGCTGTGTTCTGGGGTTCTTCCAGAGGGGCTTAAAGTGGAGAAAGACAAACAAATTGTGATTGCATTCACTACACTTTTGGCACGCAGACTTATTCTGATAAACTGGAAGAACCCAAACTCTCCTCTTTTAAGTCAGTGGGAAACTGATGTGTTATACTATTTAAAATTGGAAAAAATCAAATACTCAGTTAGAGGATCTGTACAGTGATGTTCCAAAACATGGCAGGATCTAATCAGTAATATTTTAAAATAAGTTTATAAAGCACAGAGAATTTATTAATTTAGGTATGTTTACAAGCCTTAAATTTAACGCCGTTTGGCTTGCTCTCTCTCTCAGGAGTGGGGAGTGATCTTTTCTTAACTCAATTTTACTGTCTGTAAAAACTTGATTGCTTTGTATGGATTGTAATAAAATTAATAAAAAAAAATAAAATAAATAATAATAATATGCAAGTACACACATTTTTCACATCACAGAAAATCAATTAAATAATGGGATGCTGGGGTCTGGGCTGTCTCAGTTGGCATCAGGTTATTATAATATTCTCTGACATCACCAGCATCATCTGACAAAATACAGCTTGCATCTCAGAAAAACACATACTGTGGGCAATGAATTGACTCTTCTGAAAGAACAGCACCTCAGGTTTAGAATCTAACAACTTTAGGGTGAAAAAGGGCAAGCCACAGTAACACAGAATGAACATGCCTACTGCGCCCACTGCACAACTTGCATTGCCCACTGCACGTCTGGTAACTACTATGTGGCCAGAGGTTTACTGGTTAGCACGAGGCCAGCAAACAACTGAAAAAATTACTTTCTACATACATACCCGTTTTTCCAAGTATTTGAAACAGAAGTCTCATGCTGCTGGGTTCTTTTTCACTTCGTGGAGGTTGCACACAAAGATATCCTTGGTGGCTTATTTCAAACTTAGTGCAGTCCTCTTCAGCATCGGGTGAAAATCAGCTTGCATGGTGCTGTCTTGTATTCCTGATATTCAATCCCTTCCTTCTTTTTTTAAATTATTGTGGCTACAGTTAAGGGAGTAAATGGTACTGAACTTTTTGTACCCCTTTGGTGGCATATACTGCATGGCCTCAAATGGGCAAAGCTCACACTAGATATAAAAATCTGCAGTTTAAAAACAACAATCAAACAGCAGGCAATCCTCATGTTAATATGGGTGATGATTTTCAAGCCCAATCTCTAAGCTGGAAAGTTCAGGTGGCACATGTGCACACACACCCAAGAGAACAAAGGACACTGCAGGGCCAATGATTCCTGCGGGATACAGACTTGCAGCACCCAGTTTGAAGCCAATTTCACATACTACAAGAAGTAACATATTTCTATATAATTACATTGGCCATATTAATAATAAGGTTATTGTCGTAGGCTTATTGCTTATTTTGTGTGACATTTGGTGATCATTACTTATGAGAACAGCATCCGTATGCATGTGCCGCACGGCTGCCCTTCTGGCTGCTGCCGAGAGTTGATTCTACAATAAAATAAAATAAAAATAAGAGGAATAACCTTGGAGGTCAGTCATCACCCCAAAAGTGGATAGTAGACATCATGTAGTATATGTGTACCAAATTTCAGGTCAGTAGTTCAAACGGTGTGCAAGCTATGGGTGATTTAAAATCCTGGACAGACAGACGAACAGCCACGGTAGTGCCATCATATCTAAAGATTTTACGTGACATTTGGTGAAGCTGTGCCCCGCTGACCCTTAATACAGAAAAGCCACTGTTTAGTCGTAATCAGTAAATTTGTGTTTCTTTCTTCTAACGCAGCCCACTGACTAGCATGTTATCCTGTGAGTCTCACTTGGTCTCTTAAAAATCCATTGTTTAAAGGTAAAAAGTCAAAGAGACAATCTTTTGTGGCGTCACCAAGAACCCCAGCCTACAACTGCACACCAGTCTTTAGTAATCCTGTTCCTTGGTGCACTTTCTGACATTTATAGTTGTTTTACATTAACGTCTTTAAAATCTAAGCACTTCTACCTTAAGAATCATTAGATAACTAACAACATAAAGCCAGAATCGGCTGCAATAGGACCCTCGCTACCACCTCCCATCCAATCAAGAGTTAAACACCCAGGCCTTAGGAACTCACGATAGATAGATAGATAGATAGATAGATAGATAGATAGATAGATAGATAGATAGATAGATAGATAGATAGATAGATAGATAGATATGAAAGGCACGATAGATAGATAGATAGATAGATAGATAGATAGATAGATAGATAGATAGATAGATAGATAGATAGATATGAAAGGCACTATATGATAGATAGATAGATAGATAGATAGATAGATAGATAGATAGATAGATAGATAGATAGATAGATATGAAAGGCACTATATGATAGATAGATAGATAGATAGATAGATAGATAGATAGATAGATAGATAGATAGATATGAAAGGCACTATATGATAGATAGATAGATAGATAGATAGATAGATAGATAGATAGATAGATAGATAGATATGAAAGGCACTATATGATAGATAGATAGAGAGATAGATAGATAGATAGATAGATAGATAGATAGATAGATAGATAGATAGATAGATATGAAAGGCACCATAATCCTGCAGTGGAAATCTTAAGAAAAAGCACAGACTTTTATGACAGTGAAAACTGTCAGCTACTGTAGATGAGCTAAAAGCTGGCAATTGAGTAAAAACTCACAAGTTACATCAGAGGTCCTCAGTTACAGTCTTGGGGTCCACAGTGGCTGCAGGTTTTTCACTTCAAAGAATTTTTAAATCTGAAATCCATTTATTTACTACTAAAGCAATACATTTTTGGACTTCATTTTAGTTATCTTGCGTGTTACAATTCAGAACTGTTAATTGTCCATATTACATTTTAGCACCTACATTTAAGTTTGAATTGTTGCCTGTTTTTTTAAACAGACATTAGTTAATATTGAAATGCAGCTAACCAATAAAGCAGCAGCTCTCCAGCTAATGTGCTCCCTTTTAAACCTGTGCATGTGCACCATGCAGTATCTGTGTTAAAAAAATGTTCAGAAATAAATGAGAGGAGAATTGAAAGGAGCGTTAAGTTCCAATCTGTTCAGGTTCACTAAACACATGGATAATGTTTTCAGAGAAGGAAACTCTACAGTGCAATTAAAATTAAAATTTCTCTTGGATGAATGAAAGCACCAACAAGCCAAACAGTTCAATGCCAAGTTTCATTATCAGCAAGTGCTGAGCTCTAATTAGGAAACCGTCTGGAATGAAAACCTGTAGCCACTGCGGCCCTCTAGGACTGTGATTGAGAGGCCCCTGAGCTACAACAATATAGCTGCATAGCTCACTTCAGATTTGAACAACCTTCTGCATTAGGACATGTCTGTTGATTTCAGTCTTAGAGATACCAGCACTCCCACTCTTCACTGCTCAGTTCAAATGTTCCCATGGTTCATTTTTTTCCATTTCACTCATTCAATCACAGATTCAACGGCCTTTACTGTCTAAGACCAAACCTTGTCATTTCTTACAGCTGATTAGGCTATGGCATTACCAGGAAAAGAATGTAGGCATGGGGTTAACTAACCTAACTTACATGATGACAAAGTTCCTAAACTCCTCTCTTTGACCCTGGCTATAGGAACTGAAGACTCTATAAACTATGGGTGCATGCTGCCAACAACTTACACCAATAAAACTGAGGAAGCAGAACTGCCATTCTGTATAAGGTAAAAGTTTCAAAAGACAAGCTCTTAGTGTCACAGCAATGAGACAATATGGCCGCAGCCGTCAGCCAAGTGCCACCACCAATGTGCCAGTTGAGACTCTGAAGACCACTGGCCCGGGCCATCCTCCCCAAAGGATTTAACATTTTTTTCCTGGAATTATCCCTTCTGACAGTGAGCTGTCACCACCATGAAGTGCCTCAGTTGGAAGATTATTTTTGCGTCTTCCTGTTCTGTCACTCATGTTACTGCTTAGTCAGGTAGTGCAGCTCTTGTAACCTGAACAAGAAGGGGCAATGAGAATACATGAGAAAGTTTAGAGGGCACTGGCCATTTATATAAAGACATAACAAAGATTCCTCAGGTTCCATGGCAACCACTTTCATTTTTCCACTACTATGGAGCAGGCGCTTTTGATAAAGAATAAAAAATCAGTCCTTTCGTCTACTTACACTTCAGTGCATGAGAGGCTGGTCCCTATCCTGGCAGTTTTGACCTCAAGGCATGGTGGACATACAAAATACACACAAACTGTGCCCAGGCCAGGAAATAAACCCAGGACTCTAAAACCTGTGAGGCGGCAGCAGCACTAACCACCCTGCTTCTGCAGTGAAGTAACGCGATTTTTAATTTATTCACAATGGTAAAGAAGCTTCTACCTGACAAAAGAAGAGATCTAAGTGTATGCCACAAGTTACAGAGTATGCATAAAGCACATTTAAGGATGGGTGAGCGGTGAGTTCTAACATTTATAACAATAGTAAAAGACTTAGTGAAAAGAAAACCATAAAGGGAAAAAATCAGGAGTGGTCTCCCCTTGACTTTCTCATATACTTAGATATGGGGATAGATATTTGAGGAGTGAACCACAAGACAATGATTGTATTTTTATATTATGTACATTAAAGAACCATCAACATCAAATCAAATCAAATTAATAATTATGACAATTATTATAAAAGTAAAGTTGAATAAATCGGCAGTTGCATGAATAAAGCGTAAAGTAAGGAAATAGCCCAAACGTTGACAGAAATCTACATTTTATACCTAATACTTGTATTCAAAATTTGGTTGACCAAAGTGAAAGCGTACTCAAGTTATCGTGTTTACACACACACGGACAGACACACAGACATAATTCAAAACTCAGGGAGGTCTAAAACGCTGAAATTCATCAAAGTCTCGACATCGAATTTTTAGATGACTACAATACTTTCCCTATATTTCGTACACAAGAAAGCAAAAATAGGCATTATTTCGCAAATGAAAAAATACACGGAAGGTTAAACCCGAATCATAGTACACAACGTGTTACAGCAATTGTCAGCCATAGCCTTCACTTATTCAATCTTTATTGAGTTATATGAGATAATTGAGGTGCGCCTCCATGGTTGACAGCCAAGTAGTAGCGTGACATCCCCAGTGACTCTGCTATACGTATAATTTGATTTTGTCACAGGTTGGATGGGGAGGTTCTTATGTGTACCAGAGCTGACAACCAATAAGCACTCGGCCCATCAAATCTTCAAGAGAAAGAAGAACAAAGTAGAACAATGCTATCCTTAAGAAATGAAGGGAAATGTGTGTTCTAGACTGTGCAAACAGAGAAGAGGCTCATGGAACCAGCAAATCTTTGTTCTCTTGTTTCTGTTCTACCATGACCAAGTGGAGAACGATAAAAAAGATGCTCTGCATTGATTGGAAGCCAAATTTTGTTGACCAGTGCAAAATGAATAGTGCATACGAATCTGTCATCTGTGGTTTTTGGTAATCGTGTAATGTGACATCTTCAGAGTGACAACATCCAGCAAATGCAGTCGTTAAGTGTAACACACACTCTGACATGAAGCCGTGACACATTTTGAGTATGACTGGGCGGTCACTGTGGTGGAATGCTCATCCCCAACTCCCACTTCTGCTGCCTTCTTTAGCATGTTCATGAGTAAGGCAAAGACGATTACGGAGATGGTGCAGCCCATTATGATACCAGTCTCAGGCTGCTGCCATTCTAGAATTGTTGCCTTCAGTGGTAACTCTGATAGAAACCCCCATAATAGTTGAAGATAAGATGCAACACACTACCGGTCTGCTTTCTGCACCAGCTTGTGGGGTAACAAGCCTTAAGTTAATGGTGAGGTCCAGCAAAAGCACTGCCAGGTCTCCCTTGTCCCCCACAAGCTCTGTTTTTTCCAAGCACCCTAACACACCTTGGAATCTCCCTTGTGCACTTAGGGGTCAAAGCACTTGTTCTTGTGCAGATACTCTGTCAGCCATCAGGGAACAATAATGAAAAATAACTTGCCCTTCACACTGAGCATGGAGATGACTTGAAACTAATGGCTGCTCAGTTTATTCACTTACATTTTCTGCTTTTTAAAGAAGAATAAATACTGCTTAAAATCAGTGTGCAAGGAAAAAAGTATAACCTCCATTCAACTTAAAATAATTAAGGTAATGATTCATACTTAATAATTTTAATCTGAACCAATATAATTCTTTTTATCGTATTGAAACCACACTTTTTAAGTTGAGGCAAATCATTTAGAGTGATTGGGTGGAATTGTTTTATACTGAAGTAAATCTATTTTTTAAGTTGTTACAATTTAAAGTGATTTATTGGTCATAACCTGTTTTTATGCTATTAGAAATATTATGAACATAACACATTCCAATGCTGTACTTTTTACATTTACTGTATTTAAAAATCTAGTGCAAATACACAAGCATTTTGCAGTGTAAATCTTAAATATACAACAAAAAAATATTAAACGTTTCTACATCTTTCTTGAAAGTATGTTTTATTATGAGTTCCTATACTGTACTTAAAATTAAGAGTTGAGAAACAGGGTTACTTACTAGAAATCCTCTGTTATAAAAGTCTGCTGCTGAAAATGACCTGGGGCCTCATGTATAAACGGTGCGTACGCACAGAAATGTTGTGTAAGAACTTTTCCACGTTCAAATCGTGATGTATAAAACCTACACTTGGCGTAAAGCCACGCACTTTTCCACAGTACCTCATGCCTTGTCGTACGCAAGTTCTCCGCTCGGTTTTGCAGACTGGCGGCACCCAACGTCAAAGCAATGGTACTGTTCTTGTGTGATTACTCATTATTTTCATGACGCGGCTTTATAAATACACAGAAACTAACCGCATATTGTTTATTAGTGTAACACATCTGATTGTACTTAACTTGTAACAATATAATGGTCCAGGGAATAGCCATAGTATTCCAAATACAATAACTGCTTTAGCGTTGTTACTCTCACTGCACCTTCAGCTTCTTCTTCTTTTTTCAGCTGCTCCCTTTAAGGGTTGCCACAGCGGATCATCTTTTTCCATATTGCTCTCACTGCACCACTCAGAGTATTTATATCACTGTATCTGAGTGTGAATCACAGCAGCAGCTGATCGGAAAGAGAATTATCGGTATACAGCTTCAAGCCCACGCTGCCTCGGCCACAGCAAAACGTTTCAAAGCCTTTCCTGTACGGACCTCGCGGTTCAGAAACAGTTTCATCCCAAGAACTTTAAACGCACTCAATCAATTGCTCCTTGTAGAACTGTTTGTACTTATAAGTACAATCACCTCACTGTAAACTTACACTATAGTTATAGTGCACTTGCACTACAGTTATAATATTACACAACCTGCACCACTTTATAAAGCGCGTATTTACATATGATGACGATATCATTTGTAAGATGAAATGCAGCAAAATATGTTGATTATATTATACAGATAAAACTTTAACTTCATTTAAATAATCTGTATTGTTAATAATTAAACATGTGAGGACACGGTACCGCAGCGCTAGCATGTTCACGTATTGTTCCTGCCTCGCGCTGTATATTTGCTGAGACTGGTGCGACACTGGAAGGATAGAAGGATAGAATAATTAAACAGGATAGAATAGTTAAACACGTACTGTGAAGATATTTCAGTGTTCCTTAGAAGTTTTTAAGAATCGTCGTTGTAAGCTTACAGATGGCTTAACAGCTATTACAGAGATGATTGTGTGGCTATTGAGTATTTGGGAAAAGAAAAGTAAGGACAAGAATTGAAGTTTAGTACGTTTGAAAGAAACAGTACGGCTACAATAAATTATTTCATCGAAGGTCGTGCATGGTGCAGCAGCATCTTGTATGAGACATGAACAATCACTGCACCATCGTGTTCTTAATAACATGCTTTCATTTCAATCATCATGAAAATGATATCACGTATACATCTTAGTATTTTAATTATTCCGAGAGCTGTAATATCACGAATGTAATGTCGGAGAAAGAGAAAGAACGTAAGCACGTACTGATTCACACACATATAGCACATTGAAGATCAAATACAAAACAAAGCATTTAATGTGCTACTTTAGTTACGATGAGATTTGAGAAATTAGCAAATTAAATGATTTTAAGATGTTTATGTTCTACTTTAATGACAAAATAAACTACGTGATTAAAGTGGATATTTCGAGAGTGAAGTTAACATTTTGTGCTTTTTTCCTACTCTGTGCCTTTTTTTCTCACTGTACCCTAATAAGCTTCCATATGACACTCAGACGGTGGGCTACGTCTCGCCTTTTCACGGTGACAACTTCTTTTCTATTTCAGGCAATGTGCAACGTTGTGAACTTGAGCTTGTTTCTCCAACACGCTATGTCACTCGATCAGCTTCCTTTTGTTGATTATACCACGGTTTATTTGAACAAATAGTACGTTTTTCTTTGCCTCCACTTGGTATTTGCTGAAATTCTTATATTTCCCCCCCGTGCTTTTCCCATTGCCTTTTCACAGAACGCTGCGCTTAAGGTCTATTTATATTGATTTGCATATTCAAAGAGGCGTAATTCTGGGAGGAGACGGGGCGGGACAGAAGGCGCGCGCACGTGCGTTAGTTTTCATGCTGATTGGGATTTAGGGAGCGGAAGAACACGGAAGTTGGCAAACGCACAGATTCCTGCATCTGGAATTTTCTGTGCGTAAGCACATTTTGGCTTTTGTGCTTACGTCATGTTATAGTGCGAATTCTACGCACGGGGTTATACATGAGGCCCCAGATCTGTATAGCCACGTCCACTCCACTCGGGAAAGTGTTCTTCTTTTTTGGCGGTTAGAAAGCCAGCACGCTGGAAAATTCAACTGGAAGAATATACCAACGGCCGCTCCCACACAGCACACGAACAACCTAAAATATTAGGGTAACTGAAATAGGTTTTTTATGTTTATTCCCTCCACCAAAACTTACTTTGGTACAAACATTTTTTTGTACTTTGATTAAGATCTGAAACCAAATATTTCAAACTAGCAACACTAAATGACTAATCTTAAGTTGCTTGAAAGAAAACATTTACGTTGAATGAACAACATTAATGTTATACTTTTTTTCAGTCATGATAAAATACAAATGTTTTATCTATGCCACATGAATTAATGAATATCAAGATAATTCAGAATATTTTCATTAACACAATACAGATTTTCAATCAAGTTTGTCAGAGAATCACTTGGTCAGGTTTGTGACATTTTGAGCTGTGTGAAAATTGCACAACAAAAACATGCATAAGGGTATGTGGTATTATCTTAAAAGCACATGTTTCAAACGTATGCAAAAGTAAACGCACTTTATGAAAATTCAGAAGTGACGTACCAAACAATAAACGTACTTCCAGCTGGATGGCGTTTATTCCATTTCTCTTCTTTCACTTCCAGAAATCACTTTTAGCAATGCAAGAGGTGTTTTTGGAAAGCACTCCACAGTGAAAGCATCAAAACTGGACAAAGACTATACATTTTCCATCATAATTACCAATTTAGTTTGTTATCTTTCTTATGTCAGTATGCTAACAGTTTCAGCCAAGCGTTTGTTATTTTTGACATTATCTTGCTTTGTTTTGTATGTTGTAATAAAGTGCAAACAAGGGTCATTAGCTATTTTATAAACTGACCAGAGAGGATCTATATATGTGATTTCTTTGTGACCATTTATCTTCATATTTGTTGTACTGTATATGTAATTTGGTGTCAATTATAGTTAACGATAAGGTGGTCATGAGATTAATGAGGAAGAACGAAGAGCCACATACACTTCAGGCTACTCATTAAAAAATGCTTTAACTGACAACTTGTGAAATGGGAAATTTGATGCTATTGCATTTAATAACATTCAGGCTTCATGTAGTCACTGTAAGCTCAAAAGTATTATTACGTTCTCTCCGTGAACATACAGGGGTGTATGTGGTTTTACACTTCAGACAAAAATAAATTTAAACACATTGCATTTATTTTAAGCTGAGTATACTAACCAGGAGCAGGGGCCGTTACACAGCCATGTTCCACTGGTGTGCAGGTTTCCATCAGTGCAGACTCTCGCACATTAACTCTCAGACAATTATTTTCCCTTACAAAAATGTTTCAAGCTATAAAAGCCATAATGCAGCACATTGAGCCTGCGTACAAAGTACAGTCCATCATCTCTTTTGATTGCTTGAATCAATTTTCTTCTCTGTGTTTCATCAGTGGGAAAGCTGTGGCGACTCGAGTACATTTCTTTGTGTTTAGAATTTGAACTCAGAGGGACACCACAGTAGTTCTTGTTGCACATTTTTGCTATTGTTGTGGACAACTAGTAGAGTGTTTAGACCTTGACTACTCCTCCCAGAAGAAAATATACTAAAGTGTGAAACGGACCTGTTGGGTTGCTTATGATCAATGATGATGGGCCTAGCCCAGGGGTCCTCAGTCACGGTCCTGGAGAGCCGCAGTGGCTGCACCTCTGTGTATTTATCTGCACTATTGGGTTTAATTAAATACTTGGAAGAAAAATGAAGAGATAAAAGTGAAGGACTGAGAATTACTCGTCCATTTTAGCCTTCAAATCATTTGCATGATAGAAAGGGAAAGAAAATCTAGGATATGAGAATGACCTGACATAGCAGAGTTAATTTAATTTCATAGCTTGTTAGTGCTTTATTGGCAAGAATTGCTTTCTAATTAAGCAACCAGGTCAGAACAAAACCCTGCAGCCACTGCGGCTCTCCAGGACTGGGATTGAGGACCCCTGTTCTAGCCTGGTTGCTTAATTAGAAAGCAATCCTTGCCAATAATTTAATTGCATGGCTTGTTAGTGCTTTAACTCTGTAAAGTCAGGTAATTCTCATATCCTAGGTTTTTTTTCCCCTTCCTAATTATATCATCCAAATGATTTGATGGCTGAAATGGATGAGTAATTCTCAGTCCTTCACTTTTTTCTCTTCACTTTCCTTCCAAGTATTTAATTAAACCCAATAGTAAATGATAAATACACACAGGTGTAAATGGTAACAAGCTAAATGGAGAAATGCTGGTCTCTTTTGTCATTTGCTTGTTATTGCTAATTAGGCGCAATTACAACTAAGAATACAGCTGCTTAAGACTAAAATAAGCAATAAGGGTTCAAAATCTTAACGAGCGAGACAACTAAAGTGAAGCAGAAGTGTTACTTGAGCAATAAGTGCTTCTTATTAAGCAATTGGGTTGGAGCAAAACCTGCAGCCACTGCGGCTCTCCAGGACTGGGATTGAGGACCCCTGGCCTAGCCTCACCTATACTCATCTGCGGCTAAGCCATGAATCAAAGGCAAAGTGAGGTCCAGCTCCTTTGGCTCAGTCCTCAAGTTATGAAGAGAGGAATTAACACCAAAAATGGCCTAAAAGTGACAGTACCATAAGAGTATAGCTGGTAATGGAGCCCAGCCAGGGGTCATCAATCCCAGTCCCAGTCAGGTTGTTCTGACCTGGTTGCTTAATTAGAAAGCAATTCTTGCCAATAAAGCACTAACAAGCTATGAAATTAAATTAACTCTGCTATGTCAGCTCATTCTCATATCCTAGATTTTCTTTCCCTTTCTATCATGCAAATGATTTGAAGGCTAAAATGGACGAGTAATTCTCAGTCCTTCACTTTTTTCTCTTCATTTTTCTTCCAAGTATTTAATTAAACCCAATAGTGCAGATAAATACACAGAGGTGTAAATGTAAATAAGCTAAATGGAGAAATGCTGCTCTCTCTTGTCATTTGCATGTTATTGATAAGAAGGAGCAATTAAAATAGCTGTTTAAGACAAAATGAAGCAATAAGGGCTCAAAATCACTAAAGTGAAGCAGAAGTGTTACTTTAGCAATAAGTGCTTTTTATTAAGCAACTGGGTTGGAGCAAAAACCTGCAGCCACTGCGACTCTCCAGGACCGTGACTGAGGACCCCTGAGCCCAGCAAAAGCATAACAACCAAGGTATCGAGAAACTGCTTGATTAGGACTATTGTAGATTTTTTTCAAGATTTTAAATTAGATTATTAGCTGCAGTACTGAGAAACATTTCGGCCCCAACAGCTTTTGGAGTTGTGCCTGCGTTTCAGCTAGTTAGATTTTTGCCATTCCACTCACTGCGCACTTAGGTAAAGCATTCTCACTTTCAGGAGAGCGTGAATTACTTTCCAGTCTTTTCTGCATGATCTGGATTTGTGCAAACAGGCAAACATATGTGTCGAAACCCCGAGAGAAGGAGTGCGTCCTGTTCAAAAAGCCGTGCTGTCTGTTGCTCATCATCTAGACATTTGAGACTTTTGTGATGAGAAGATTATCTTAAAGGCTGATTTCAATTTACCAGACTTGCACTTAATGATTTCTTTCCTGCCAGAAAACTAAGGGATAAAAACTATACATGTAAAGAAACGTAAGTGAAGTATGTGTTTGTTTAGTGAATGTCAAGGAAACAGTGGGAATTAAATTGATCAAAGGCCATTATATAGCGTTGTGTAAGAGATGGAAGTGAACGTCGGCATAAAGGCTGTGGTATCTCCTGTATCCTGAAATTTATTTAAATGGCTTGCGAACGAATCTGAAACACATGATGCAGAAGAAGAGTCCAGGAACCGGCAAGGTTCCCATTAACATTTTAAGGCATGTAAACCTTGCTAGTGTCTCGAAAGAAATACTTACAATCCTTCTGCTATCAATCACATTGTTTTTCTTCTTTTTATGTCGCTTTTACTCAATTTCGAGGGGTCTCCCCTTCCAGCTTCTCAATTCCTGGGTGAATGTCTGCAGTCCCCATTTATTAAAAGACCTACAGGCAGAACAAAGGAGGGGTTTCAAACAAACTGACTCTCGTTTTTAATCTTTCTAAACAGTTCATAGGGCTCTAAAATAATGTATACATCTTTTGGGGGTGGGGGTTAAAAGTTAGGAATCTAATGGTCACCTTTATTTTCTGTTGCAATGTATTTGACTAATGTTAGTAATTTTTATTATTACCAGGCTTCTTTTAACTTTACCAACTTCCTATTGTCCAAATGACTTGAAACTTGGACACTTACTCACTTCCAATGACAATACATGAATCAATAATCAGTTTCACTAATTGATCAATTAACCCATGTTAATTAAGAAATAAAATTTTCATATGAAGAATAGTTCAAGATTTCACCAATAGATGGCGCTAGTAAAGGATAGAAATATTAAAGGAAGAGTTAAAATATTGATTACAAAATTATACTAAAACAAACCCAAGACTAAAAAGTTGAAAATAATATATACTAAGGGGCTTCGCCCCCTGCTCGCTTCGTTTGCCAACCCCTGTGTTTGGTATTCCGAATACACACTTTTAAGATTTTTTTTTTCTTTGAATTGTTGCTATTTCATTAGTTTCACTTTTATTTCAGAACTTCTGTAAAAACAATATTTGGAATCTTTTGAGTCCCAACGTGCTGAATCTTTTAAATGAGGTCAGAGAGACACGTGTTTAATGACTTTCTACCATAATTCAGGATAGGGTTCTCTGTTTGGAATTTCAGAACAGACAAAACGATCTACATCATCAATACAATACAATACAATACAGTTTATTTTTGTATAGCCCAAAATCACACAGGAAGTGCCGCAATGGGCTTTAACAGACCCTGCCTTTTGACAGCCCCCCAGCCTTGACTCTCTGAGAAGACAAGGAAAAACTCCCAATAAAACCTTGTAGGGAAAAATGGAAGAAACCTCGGGAAAGGCAGTTCAAAGAGAGACCCCTTTCCAGGTAGGTTGGGCGTGCAGTAGGTGTCAAAAGTAGGGGGTCAATACAATACAATATACACAACAGAACAATTCCTTAAGACAGCATAATAAAAATTTTAGAATTACGGTTTAACAGTAGATGATATGACATAATTAGGTTTGGATATTTTTAGAGTCCTGGAGACCTCATCCATCTAGCTGCATCTCCATTTGGCCATGCCACGGCTGAAACATTGCTCCGATGAAAGGACCCCTCTTTCCCATGATTCCTGTGATCCTCCATCAGGGATGACTTTACCTTTGGCAGGCAAACAACTTGGCAGGTGGGCCGTGGCACCAATGGCCACATTTGGGTACCAAGAAAAGAAACAGAATAGGTGAGGGTTAGTATTCAAATATAATTATCATGTTACTTATGTTATAGTGCTAATGACTAACAACAGAGATGCAGTATGTACAGTTAATCAGCAGCTCTAGTCAGGATATGCTAAACTGAAGTAGTGAGTCTTCAGCCGGGATTTAAAGGCTGAGACCGAGGGGCATCTCTTATGGAAGCAGGAAGACCATTCCACAGTTTAGGGGCCCTGTAACTAAAAGCTCGACCTCCCACTGTTATTTTATTAATCCTTGGAATCCTAAGCAGACCGGCATCTTGAGATCTTAATGTGCTCAGGTTTGTAAGTCATGATAAGTTCAGACAAGTAAGCGGACCTTGGCCGTTTAATGCTTTATATGTTAAAAGGAGGATTTTGAAATCTGCCCTAAATTTAACTGGGAGCCAGTGTAAAGATTTAAGAACTGGGGTTATGTGTTCATATTTTCTTGTTCTTGTAATAATTCTTGCAGCTGCATTTTGGATTAACTGGAGGCTGTATAGAGAACAGTTTGAACAGCCAGTGAACACCGCATTGCAGTAGTCAATCCTACTAGAGATAAATGCATGAATTAATTTCTCACAATCCTGTTTATTTAGAAAGCGCCTTAATTTCCTAATATTTTTAAGATGGAAAAACAGGTTTTGGACGACTTTGTAATATGCGCTTTAAATGACATGCTAGAGTCAAAGATAACTCCTAGATTGCGGGCTGATTCAGTAAAATTAATTGGGATTCCAACTGAGTTAAATGACGACAAAATATTGCTGTGATCAGCGTCATTCCCTCCAACAATTAACATCTCTGTTTTATCTGTATTTAAAGACAAGTAGTTCTCATTCATCCATTCCTTTAATTCACTAACACAACTAATTAAAGACAACATCGGAGAAACTTCATTTGATTTAAATGAAAGGTATAACTGGGTGTCATCTGCATACGAGTGAAAATTAACATTATGTTTCCTAATGAGAGCTCCCAGTGGAAGCATGTAAAGTGAAAACAGTAAAGGTCCCAGTACTGAGCCCTGCGGGACACCATATTCAACTTCTGTGTATAATGATGGAGTACTGTCAGCACATTTCTGTACATACTGCAATCGATTTGATAAATAAGAACTGAACCAAGCGAGCACGGGGCCTGTAAGTCCAACATCGTTTTCTAGCCTGTGCAGTAAAATAGAATGGTCAATGGTGTCAAACGCTGCACTTAAGTCCAGCAACATAATTACAGTGGAATTTCCTTCATCAGAGGATATCAGAATGTCATTTACAAAAAATGTCATCAGAAGTTAATCATTTTTTTTGCAAAGTCACCAATAAATGCATGTGAGGTAAACCCTGCTTTTCAAATTCTCTGACTTCAACTTCACTTCTGACATATCACCTGTGTCCATATATTCGATCTCTATTCACCTTTTCGTTATTTCTCAGAGTAATAATTTCTCTTTGTTTGCGCTAATGTGATCTTTACTTTCTTTGTTTTGACACTGTCGTTTTTTTCTGCTTTCATATTCTGTGTCTTGCTCTGCAAGTGTTTCGCACCTACGTTTTTTTTTTGAGTCTTTCGAATTCCACTGCTTTCATAATCTCTAACCTGCTCTGCATGTGTTTGGCCCCCTTGTTTTTAATCTCTTTATGACGTTTTTACTTTGTTTTCTACTCTGTCTTTTATTTCTGACCTCACTTTGTCCTGCTTTTTTTTCCAATGACACCTGGCGCCTCATGCATAACGCCGTGCGTAGAACTCGCACTATAACATGGCGTAAGCACAAAAGCCGAAATGTGCTTACGCACAGAAAAATCCAGATGCAGGAATCTGTGCGTACTCCAACTTCCACGTTCTTTCGCTACATAAATCCCGATCAGCGTGAAAACTAATGCTCGTGCACGCGCATTATGTCCCGCCCCAACTCCTCCCAGAATTACGCCTCTTTGAATATGCAAACCAATATAAATCGCCCTTAAGCTCAGCCTTCTGAGAAAAGACAATGGGAAAAGCACGGGGAAAATATAAGAATTTCAGCGAATACCAAGTGGAGGAAAAGGAAAAACATACTATTTGTTCAAATAAACCGTGGTATAATCAACAAAAGAAAGTTGATCAAGTGACATAGCGTGTTGGAGAAACTTGAAAGCTCAGATATCAAAGTCGCTGTGAAAGGTGAGTCGTAGTCCACTGTCTGAGTGTCATATGAAAGCTTATTAGGGTATAGACAAAAAAAAATAGACACACAGTGGGAAAAAAGCATGAAATGTCAACTTCAATCTCAAAATTTCCACTTTAATCACATAGTTTATTTTGTCATTAAAGTAGAACATCATAAATGTCATATCAAAATCGTTTAATTAACCAGTTTCTCAAATCACATCGTAATTAAAGTAGCACGTTAAATGCTTTGTTTTGTATTTGATCTTCTACTCGTATGTGCTCTATGTGTGTGAATTACTACTTGCTTCTTAAACTGGCTCTCTTCCTCCGACAGGACACAGAGTCCATTACATTTGTGATATTACATCTCTCTGAATAACTAAAATACTGAGATGTATACGTGATATCATTTTCATGATGATAGGAGTTAAAGCATGTTATTAAACATGGGTTTCACGGCGCAGTGATTGTGTGCGACCTTCGATGAAATTATTTATTGCAGCAGTACTCATGGGCGGCTCTAGGCTCGTGGCGGCACTGGGCAGAGAAAGAATCGGTGACCCCTTCGCCTGCCAATGTCAATATGGTATCTTGTGCATGGTGGATGGCCACGTCCGTTGCGGACACTGCATAGATGCCTCATGCTCATGACACAAGCATTTAACTTTTGTCGAAATTTGCAGCTGCGTTTTTAGCTGTGTTGTTATTTTCTCTTTCTGTTTTATATTCAATATATATTGGCTTGGCTGCCCCTGCAGTCCTTTCTTTTCTTTCTCCAAGTAACTGATCGCCACACAATCAGCTCTGTAATAGACGTTAAGCCATCTGTAAGCTTAGCGCCGATTCTTCAAAACGTTTAAGGAACATTGAAATATCTTCGTAGTACATGTTTAATTATTCTATCCTTCACGCCAGTCCCAGTGAAGAATATGGATTATTTAAATGAAGTTAAAGTTTTACCTGTATAATATAACTAGCAAAATACCCGCGCTTGGCAGCGGAGAAGTAGTGTGTTAAAGAAGGAAAGAGAAAGAAAAGGAAACATTTTGAAAATAACGTAACATGATTGTCAATGTAATTGTTTTGTCACTGTTATGAGTGTTGCTGTCATATATATATATATATATATATATATATATATACATATATATAGCAAAATACCCGCACTTCACAGCAGAGAAGTCGTGTGTTAAAGAAGTTATAAAAAAGAAAAGGAAACATTTTAAAAATAACGTCACATGATTGTCAAAGTAATTGTTTTGTGTATTTGGCGGCAGCGTCACAAAGTTGTTTTAGATCTAGCTGCATCAGAAAATGTACAACAACATCTGACACGCCTCCTTTTTACTGTTTTCTCACAGCTTGGATTGCTGCTGTCATAATCGGATTGAGTCTACATATATATATATATATACATACCTATCTACATCATATATACACACACATACATACATACATACATACATACATACACACACAAATTACCCCAGCTAGATTGCAGTGATGGTCGAGAAAACATTTTAATTTCATGTTTTCATGCACAAATTATATATGTGTGTGTGTGTATGTATGTATGTGTGTGTGTATATATATATATATATAATGTAGATAGGTGTGTGTATGTATATATATATATATATATATATATATACACATACATACAAACATACACACAGGTATATATACTGTATGTGTATATATATGTATGTGTCTATATGTGTGTGTATAGCTTTGGTCACTGAGTGGAAGGGAAAAATAATAAAATGTAGTCTATAAGTTATTAAACAGTAAAACATTAACGTCTTAAGAAGTAAAGCTACATTGAGCACTACTGGAGTGGTTGCGGGTAAACTACATTTTAAAGACGTGTAATACAACAGGTAAGTAGTACTAACAGCAGCTAAAATGTATATGGATCATCTCTCGGTAGTAGATCCCTTTTGAAAGGCGCTACACGGCTGTGGTATAGAAATTACATTTGCTATGTGAGCGTCAAATTTCTGCCTCTGGTAATGTGCCTTACCGGCATTACCAGCAATTAAAGAAAATTAGTTTTGTGTCCTCTGCAGTGTTAAGAGAGAAAGGCTTTGGTTTGGGATAAAAGGAAAAAAGGTGTAAAAAAGGAAAGTTGCCTTTTCTTTTATATAGTATAGAGAGATGTCTTCGCTGACGATATGAGCGTCTTTTGGGGAGAGTCGCGGTGGGTCTTGTGTAGACTGGTGAGACGTCCCGCCATTAATCGGCTGTGATGGCACTGTTGGTCCTCCACTCCCGTGCGTGTCTTCATAATCCGAGCTGACGACCTCATAATCGTATACGTGCAAAAGAAAGTGCGAAGCGCCTTAATATTAGTTTGCCGCGGTGTAGAAAAGGGGTCCGTGTTTGCACTTGTCTGGGCTATAGCTCAGGGGGAGGATGAAAAAAATTAAAAGTGCTCACTTTGACTTAAGGCAGAAGCGCAGTCAGCGTCTCAAAGGCCGGCACAGCTATGTGTGCGCACGCCGGCTGCTCGACTTTTGCAGGGCAGGAGACGCCACTTTTTGGAGACACGTTCACGATATCAAAAGTCTCAGCGCTCTTTGGATGTCATTCATATATATATATATATATATATATATATATACACTCCTCACAAAAATGAAAGGAACACTTTAAAGAAACACATTAGATACATCAGATCTCAGTATGAAGTTGGATATCTATACAAATAACGACAGGGCAATGTCTTAGGAACAAAAGGATGCCAAGTCTTTTAATGGAAATAAAAGTTTTCTGCCTACAGAGGGCTCAATTGTGTAGACACCCTAAAATCAGAGTGAAATGAAGATGTGGCAGGCTAGTCCATTTTTTAAACTTAATTTCTGCTACTCAAAATGCTTTTCAGTATCTTGTGTGGCCCCCACAAGCTTGTATACATGCTTGACAACGTCGGGGCATGCTCCTAATGAGACGACGGATAGTGTCTTGTGGCTTTTCCTCCCAGATCTGTATGAGGGCATCCCTGAGCTGTTGTACAGTCTGAGGAGCAACCTGGCGCCTAATGGACCGAAACATAATGTCCCACAGATGTTCTATTGGGTTTAAGTCAGGGGATCGTGAAGGCCATTCAATTGTTTCAATTCCTTCATCCTCCAGGTACTGCCTGCATACTCTTGCCACATGAGGCCGGGCATTGTCGTGCATTAGGAGGAAACCAGGACCTACTGCACCAGCGTAGGGTCTGACAATGGGTCCAAGGATTTCATCCTGATACCTAATGGCAGTCAAGGTCTCTTTGTCTAGCTTGTAGAAGTCTGTGCGTCCCTCCATGGATATGCCTCCCCAGACCATCACTGACCCACCACCAAACTGGTCATGCCGAATGATGTTACAGACAGCATAACATTCTCCATGGCTTCTGCAGACCCTTCAATGTCTGTCACATGTGCTCAGGGTGAACCTGCTCTCATCTGTGAAAAACACAGGGTGCCATTGGTGGACCTGACAATTCTGGTATTCTATGGTAAATGCCGATCGAGCTCCACTGCGCTGGGTTGTGAGCACAGGGCCCACTAGAGGACGTTGGGCCCTCAGACCACCCACAAGAAGTCGGTTTCTGATTGTTTGGTCAGAGACATTCACACCAGTGGCCTGCTGGAGGTCATTTTGTAGAGCTCTGGAAATGCTCATCCTGTTTGTCCTTGTCCAAAGGAGCAGATACCAGTCCTGCTGATGGGTTAAGGACCTTCTATGGTCCTGTCCAGCTCTCCTAGACTAACTGCCTGTCTCCTGGAATCTCCTCCATGCCCTTGAGACAGTGCTGGGAGACACTGCAAACCTTCTGGCAATGACACACATTGATGTGCCATCCTGGAGAAGTTGGATTTCCTGTGCAACCTCTGTAGGGTCCAGGTATCGCCTCATGCGACCAGTAGTTACACTGACCATAGCGAAAAGCAAAACTAGTGAAGAAACAGTCAGAAAAGATGAGGAGGGAAAAATGTCAGTGGCCTCCACCTGTTAAACCATTCCTGTTTTGGGGGTCATCTCATTGTTGCCCCTCTAGTGCATCTGTTGTTAATTTCATTAACACCACAGCAGCTGAAACTGATTAACAACCCCCTCTGCTACTTAACTGACCAGTTTAATATCCCATAAGTTTCATTGACTTTATGCTATACTCTGATTAAAAAGTGTTCCTTTAATTCTTTTGAGCAGTATATATATATAACTGATCACCCATTGGCCTCGCTCACTGAGTGCAAGGGAAAATAATAAAATGTAGTCTATAAGTTATTAAACAGTAAAACATTAACGTTTTAAGAAGTAAAGCTATATTGAGCACTACTGGAGTGGTTTCAGGTAAACTACATTTTAAAGACGGTGTAACACAACAGGTAAGTAGTACTAACAGCAGCTAAAATGTATATGGATCATCTCTTGGTAGTAGATCCCTTTTGAAAGGCGCTACACGACGGCTGTGGTACAGAAATTACATTTTCTATGTGAACGTCCAAATTTCTGCCTCTGGTAATGTGCCTTACCGGCATTACCAGCAATTAAAGAAAATCATTTTTGTGTCCTCTGCAGTGTTAAGAGAGAAAGGCTTTGGTTGGGGATAAAAGGAAAAAAGGTTTATGTATGAGACTTAATTCTTACTCTTTAGTACACTTTTTAACTTGATATAAGTGTTGTTTTTAAAAACTATTTTTATATATATATTATTTCCTTTGTGCCACAACACCTTCTTGTTTTTATTTTTGATGCCATATTGGCGTTGTGCACTTACTGATTGTTCAAGATTGTGGATTCAACCTAAAATCTCTAGCATAATTCTAGTCTGTCTCTTGCTGTGAGTTTTTCCTTTGTGTCTGATTACAGTTTTTGTCTTCCGTCTTGGTTCTGGTTACAAGAACTTTTGGTTTCTAATCCAACAGCTCCTTTTCTTAACTACAATTATTGTCTCACACCCTGGGCCTCGCTTATTCCATTCTTTGACTCCCAGTTACAACTTGGCTTGTTTTCTCCAACCCCATTCTGTCTTCCAAATCCGCTTCCTGCCATACCATGTGGTCCAGTACAGCGTTCAGTGATCCAAGTCTTTCATGGGAGTGGAATAGTCAGGCATCAGAGACTACTAAGAGATTTACCTCTCCCTGTGCCCTGTCCCAGGGGGCATTGAGTTTTGTCCCTTTAGTTTGTTTAAAAGAGCTTACATTCATTAATTTTCACATCGCCTTTTTACAATGAAAAGGCCTCAGCAGCGCTTAGCACAAAGGAGGACACAAACTTGTATGGGTCACTTAATTTATCAAAGACTATGGCACATTATGCAACTGTTCAAGTGATTTCCAGTTCATTTACATAGTCATAGAGAGTCAGAGGCAGTCGGTGGCGCACTCCTGTGAAACAAGTCGTGTAATGTGATACACCCAGTGACTAACTCAAATTAGGTGATAACATCAATTCAAACAAGGTCCGATTTTGTCTTTAGTGATGGGGGCAGGCTCTGTGGGCATGAGAGCAGAAAGCCAATGAATGCTCATCCATAGGTATAGTTCATAAAACATTGCAACGAGACATAAGACTTTTTTTAGGACATCACAAATAGAAGAGAAGTTTGTGTGTCTGATCTTTTATGTTTTACATACCAAGACAGAGTGCAAAAACTAAATAAAAGGGCAATGATTGCTGCTGAACTCAACATAACTGTTATCTCTTCGTACAGCACGGGCTCTGCTAGGTGGCACACTGTTGGCTATCACAAAAGGGGTGAGTGTGACTGTGCTATAAGAGCAGCACTCAGTCGGTAATGTGACATGGGCAGCGATTTTGGTTCAGCAACAAGAACAGCAACTGCAGTCACCCAGGTTGACATACCCCATAACTAGAAGTCGCAAGTCAATTATTGACTTAATTGAAACTGAAAATTGAGGCATAGACCAAGTAACCAGGAATGTGTGGAATTGCGTGTTAATTCTTTAAAAGAACGAGCCCAAGTGGAACACAGCTTGTCAGCAATGAAATGGAAGGATGCAGTAGGCCATATGTGTTTTGCCTCGCTGCCCATTACTCACATTAGCCTCTGCTTTACTATAGTCCTGTCTTCAGACATCAAGGTACTGATGCCTGATGGGTGGCCAGATATTCCGCAATATGGAGGTGAAGCCACTCAAAGGAGAGACGGCAGCCACAACTGTCCTCAGGGGTCTGGAGTCTCCTTGTGCCACTTTGGACCACATTAAATGTAACCCTGTTATCTCTGTTCACCTGACCGTGATGCTCTGATTATCCTTAAGGGCAGCACATCTTACAAGAGGGCTCTTTTCACCCAGTAGGCCATTTTTTCAAAACAACTGGAAGTGTAGGTCGGTGTGAAAATGGAACTGTGAATCACAAACTCAAGTTTTACGTTATATCATTTCATTTCTGGTTCTTGTACTGGAACAAATCAGGAGGACAAAACAACAAAAAATAACAAATAAGAAGATGAGACGGTAATGTGAACTGTCAGGGCAAGTTTGTCTTCATAGTTAATGGCTTTGAAAGAATCCGACTAGAGAAAGCCATTTCCTAAATGCCGGCCACCATGCACTTTCTAGTTTGAAACGATTCTCTTAAGCCAGTCTGTTTCTTAATCTGCAGGTTGTTATGATTTTGATATTTTAGCACCTTTTAAACTCCGTTTGTCAAGTGGTTTGCAATCGAATTTTGGTACTTTGATGATTTTTTTAAATTTCATTTTCAGGTTGCCATTTTGGGTTTTTTTTCCTGACAGCAGCCACATTGTTTTTGGCAAACAAGCTCCATTGCTAGCAAGTCGCAACAGGAGACTGTGTAGTGTGACGTCATGGCTTAGTCAATATATAATATAACATTGCGCTATTCCTGGTGCCCAAGTTGTGGATATTTCTTTAAACAATTGTGTGCAATAGTCAGAATAAATGTTTTTAGGAATTTAGAACTTTTGACAGGTTTCTTAATGGAGATTCTTTTGGTTTTTGTGAAACAGTCTGATGGCCCTTCCTGGTTTGGACCTTCTTTCTTCCTGGTTGGCAAGCTTCTCCTGGGGTCCATCCTTTTAGTTGCCTCTTTGCCCGCCACTTCCTTTCTTCTTGGAAGGGCACGGCTCAGTGGGTGGTGTGTGTACCCAAACATATGTAACACTGTATGTTTAATCCTATTATTTTTATCAGTCCTGGAGAGAACAACAACAACAACAACATTTATTTCTATAGCACATTTAGTAAGTAAGTAAGAATTAGAATGAGATAAGACTAACTAACATAGAATAAGAGTAAGGTCCGATGGCCAGGGAGGACAGAAAAAACAACAAACAAAAAAACTCCAGACGGCTGGAGAGAAAAAATAAAATCTGCAGGGGTTCCAGGCCACGAGACCACCCAGCCCCCTCTGGGCATTCTACCTAACATAAATGAAACAGTCCTCTTTGTATTTAGGGTTCTCTTGGAAGGACTTGATGATGATGGTCTTGTGAACTTCTGGCTTTTAATATTTCAGTGTAGGACATCACAGTGCTTTGATTAGGTGGTGATGGCGCAGATCGCCACCACAGAAAACCGGGAAAAGAAACAGAAGAGAAAGTAGGGGGCAGTACGGATTTTAGAGCCACCATGAATAGTTATTATAATGAATTGAGTACACGGAGTATCAGGATTAGATGAAGGTGACGTTATCAGAAAGCCATGTTAAAGTAAAGTGTTTTTAAAAGTTTTTTAAAGTTGCTCCACCGTATCAGCCTGGCGAATTCCTATTGGCAGGCTAGTTCAGATTTTAGGTGCATTAACAGCAGAAGGCTACCTCACCATTTCTTTTAAGTTTTGCTCTTGGAATTCTAAGCAGACACTCATTTGAGGATTTAAGGTTACAATTTGGAATATAAGGTGTCAGACATTCCGATATATAAGATGGAGCGAGATTATTTAAGGCTTTGTAAACCATAAGCAGGCCAGAGGTTGTCTCCCTGGTACCGATGAGTGTATTCTCAAAAGACAGTGACTTTAGGTAAGACAACAGGCAGAGACTCAGTAGAGAAGATAGAAAACACACAATGTTTGTAAAGCTAAATGCTGCTCACCTTCCAGATACCAAAAGCTGGACTTTACATTCACTCTTTGCATTTTTTTGCTTAGGAAGCACTTTTATCTAAGGCAACTTAGAAAAGTGGTTAGCATAGTCAAGTAAACATTAGTCTGGGCAATTGTTTGGGAACAAGTGTTACAGAAAAGGGTTATAAAATGGGTCATCACAAATGAGGAACTCACAAAACGCAATCTAGTTATGCTTCCTTGGTTACAAGCTAGGAGCTACATATAACAAAGAGACTGGGGCATCACTAGATATCACCATCAAGGAGCATGCGACCTCACAAGTGTCGCCATACGTATAGGTGTTGACCCACTGCCTACTCTTTAGGCAAGCATCAATGATTTGTGCTTAATACTTGCTGCTATAGGAAGCCAGCGGAGTAACATGCACCCAGGCGAGGCGGTTTGTTGAACACCAGATGTGCCACTGCATTTTGAATCATCCGCACCAGCTTGGTGACACATGCCAGTAGTCCTGTTAGTAGAAAGTTTCAGTAGTTCAGGCTTGAAAAGACTGGTCTAGACCAGAAGTGGTGCTGTATACTCCATCAGATATGATCTAATCTTGCTGATTTTATACAGGGAGAATCCACACGAGTGAGAGATGGTTGCAATGTGGTCAGTGAAGGACAGCTGGTCTTCAATCACCACCCTAAGGCTGCATAGTGACATGGCCAGTTTAGCAATGTTGAACTGAGTTGAACAGGAATGGGGTGCTGATTTGACAGATGAGCTGGACCCGTCTTTTCTCAGGTTGAGCTGGAGATGGTGCTCCTTCATCCAGGATGCAATATGAATGAGACATGCAGAGATGAGTTTTAGGCACTGATGACCCCCTGGACATCTCTGCCATTAGTTTATATGGAGCTGGTATAGCATGTTGCTTTTGTAACTCAAGGAAGCTGATAGGAGACCTGGAGCGGGTGAGGACCAGTAGGCAATCCATCAATCTATGGTTCACTAAGTGCATTTAATCGATTTTAGAACAAATTATGCTATGTTTTCTTCTCAAGAGCAAAATCAGACCATTCATGTGCTATGTGGATATTTGTTGTTACCATTTATGACATCTCAATACTCCACTTTATGCTTTTTACATGAATTTCCAGTCAGCTTTTAGGCACAAATGCAGAGATGCTGTTGATTAACTGCTTGATTTGCATAAAAAGAAAATTAAATGTTAGGCCTAAATTTGTTTTTTTTTTGTTAAAATAAAAAGAAAACTAAACATATTAAGCATGAATTTCATTTCTCAAAATGCAATACAACCATACAATGCAATTTCTGGCTGACCTGTTGTTATTCTTTATTTCATGTAATATAATTACGTTTGAGGTCAGTATTATGTTACGGTTTCCTAGAAATTGCGGCAGTGCGCTGGATCAGTGCATGCTTCCCAACCTTCTCCTCTAGAAACTGTAAAAATGGGAGACACCACTTGAAATGGAAATCACATGAATTTTCCTAATGGGAGGATAACATTTTCCCATCTGTCCTATAAAATAAGTAGAGTGGACATCACAAGCAATAGAGAAGAATCATGATCCAAAGAAAGTTAATGTGAATATGTGACTGAGATTATGTGAAATGCTCATGTCATCGCACTCTGCCTATATAAGACGGCAGTGCACAGTAGATTATGATCTGTTATGATCAGATTATTTTGTAGATTTGCTATCTATAAGACTTGTGTGCATACTTAAATGATGTACATGTTTCCAGACAGAGTTTTGTCTTGTTTTGACTAGGTATTGGACTTTCACTTGTGTTCATTTCAATTCCCTGGTCAGCATGGTAAAGTGAGGTCTGCGGCTGGTTGGCATATTTTAAATAAATAATTAATTGCCACACTCACGTCTCTGGGTGGGGTGCGGTAGCATGGCGAGAGTGGTTCCAGGAGTGGGCAGCCCTGCACTTATTGCACATGTGCAGGATCAAATTGGCCCGCAGGTGAGCCACACCCCGGTTAACTCTTTGAGGGCTGGATATTTTTTCCAAAGAAAACCTAGTTTCTGAAAAGCAATGGTTTCATACAGAAATCAACATAAAACGTCTGTTGCTGCATGCTGTGGCTGCGAGTTTGCCAAGAATGTGCGGCAGGCTTGCAGCCAGGCTGTCTTTGCATGGCTGGGACACGGTCACAGTGCATTGCAGGCTGGTTTCTACCTCTTATCATTGTTATGTGGCAGTCCTCCCCGCCGAACATTGTTAGTACAACGATTAGCTGGGGACCAATCAGCTGAAACTGGAACCTCACATTCGTTTTCAATCACTTGTATCAAAATCTGAGTCTGACAAGTCACAGTCCAGTTCAGAGAGAACAGGCAAAACGTTGTCACTGGTGTGTTCTGCTTTACACATCCACTTGGATCTCTCGCCAGGTGACATTTTTGCCATTGTTTGTCATGCTAGTCGTGCGAGCGCAGGAAATCTCGGTCACAGCAATGAATCTAACTTTCCTTCTAGCAACGAGAGTCCAACTAAAACAGAACGGTTTAGTGTTGTCACAGTTTACAGTCAATTACCATCGTCAACTCCTCCTTTTGACAAAAGTCGACATCAGGTCCTGAAAGAGTGAAAAAGGAAAGCACAAGTGCTAGAGGGGGGGAACGAAAGCAGACTGGAGGAAAGCAGATAATAGACTGGCCAACAAGAGAAATGAAGGAGGTTGAAAGAAGCGAGGGTACTGAAAAGATAGACAGGAGAGCAAGAGCCCATCCAGGAGAATGGAGGCAGGTGGTCGGGATTGGAGCCTCAGGGCAAGAAGAAGCCAGGGGATGGAAATGGGGGTCCTGCTACTGCGTGATCACCGGGGAAGGAAGAGTGGCCTGCCAATAAAGCCTCCCGCAAGGGCCGAGCGTGAGCGGCGGGACACCAGTGTGGCTCGGCGTGGCATCCCAGGGTTGCCTGAGGAATGGTGTAAGAGCCAATCTTAGAAAGTTAAAGTTTTGAGTTAAACTCGTATTAATGTTTGCCTAATTTGAATAGAATATACATTTCTTCCATAGTCATAGACAATAGTATATGTCTTTTCCCCCTATAAGTTAGTAAGAGATAGAACTGAGATACAGTGTGATAATTGTTTCAGTTGTGTTTAGAACAGGTCCCAGTACTCAGGGACTTAAAGACCCATTTTCAACTCAGAGATGGGGTAGGGATACAGTTTTCTGACCGTTTTGAAATGATTCAGAAATGTTAAGTAAATGTAACAAGATTTAAGCTTTGAACAGAACTTTCCTTAACAAGAATTTTTCTTTTTTTTTTTTGCTATTTTAATTTTCTTTTTTGTGCGAACTATTTTACTTTGAATTTGAACTAAATTTTTAAAAACGAAGATATTTTGTCTGTGGAATCATTTCCGCGCGTCAGGCTTTTGTTGAATCCCATTTTTGGAGTTGGAGCTGCTGAACTTTGTTAATTTTGGAAAAACGCAGCTACAAATGGCAATGGGGACCCGGGCCCAGACTTAACAGTTGACTTCACCTGTTAGCGGGCATCATCTTGCACTGCAAGGTCTGGATAGGATAAGTGCAGGAGACGCCAGTTTTTAGAGGGAGGCATTGGGGCTCGTGTGTTTGTAAAAGACAGTCTCTGCTTGGATTTTAAACTCTGTTTTTAAAGGAATGTGTATTTATTGGATTTTAACCTCCGTACTATTTTTATGGATCATTTATTTATTGAACATTTTTGAAGCACCACACTTCTTATTTTGCACACTATTTGGATTTGTTGTGTTTAATAAAAGCACTTCTGCGCCATTGCACCTACCCCTTGTTTCGTGTTGTGTCTTCGTCTGCTGGCTCATCTAGTTACATTATCGGTGGTGTCGGGTTCAAGAGGCTCCCAAACAAGAGTGGGAGCATGAAGCCGACCTGCCCCATCACAGTCAGACCCTTGCCATCTTTGGTCATCAGCTTTATCCTGTCTAATGACTCATTAAAGGTTGTCTGGCTTCTTTAAACAGTGCAGTTTATTATCCAATCAGAAGATATGTAGATGAAAAGCATTACTATTAATTAGTTCACTATAACAACGTATTAAATAACATCATTTTAGGGCTCAATATTTTTTTCCAAAGAACTTAGCTTTCTGAAAAGCACACAAAGCAATGGCCTCATACATAAATCTGTTGGCGCAAGATCGGCATCTCTGGCAGCAGTGGCTGCACAGGGGCACCTCAATGGTCAGCAGGAATGCACGGTGGGCCGGCTACATGGCTGTCTTCGCACAGCAGATGGGCAATGGTGGCAGTCGCATTGTGACGCAATATGATTTGTACCTCTTGTCATCCAGGCGAATGCTGCTATAGGCGTATCGGCTACACGAACGTGTTCAGCACCACGATCAGCTGGGAACGGATCAGATGATGCCAGTACCTCACTTTCGTTTTTGATCTCCATCTCCAGATCACTTGCATCAAATTCCACGTCCAACAAGTCAGAGTCACAAAAATAATAACACTACACAAAATGGAAACTACAAAAAAGTGGGTCAAAAAGCACAAGACTCAGCCGCTGGTAGCAGCATAATAAATCTTGAATGGCATCTGTTACAAAGGCAGCATGTGTGCAATGCTAGAGTGATATCACTATTGAAGAACTCACCTTTTATCCACTCTGCTCCTCTAGTCAGTCATTCAGTCAGTCGGTCGTTAGAGTCACAGGGGTCTGCTGGAGCCAACACAGGGCACAAGGCAAGAAACAAACCCCGGGCAGGGCACCAGCCCACCGTAGTCTTCCAGTCATCAGTTGTTTAATAAGTGTGACATAAAAACACACACAGACAGAAGGGACCAGGAGTATATAGCAGACAAACTAAGGGCTAGAGCAGACCGCAGCCAGTCCCTGATGGCTTTCAGTGTTCATTTTCACTCCATTTAGTTTCTTTTTATCTCGGGTTCAACTTTTATTACCCCGGTTATCCTGTAGTCACTCTGATAAATTCAAGGTGAGCTCAGGTAATTCTCTGTCAATGATGTGTTGGGTGCCATAACATTTAAAAAGAGAACGATACAGTGAGTGATTTCAGTAATGCAACTGAGAGCAGATGATGCACAGGAAGGTCCTCTTCTTTACTGGATTACCTCTCAGTACGGACTACTAACATAAGCAGCACACACACATCTTTATAAAGCAGCCTAGCAGAACACATGATGAAAGCATTTCAAAATAAAGAGCTGTCTCATAACATACTTTACATGTCCTCTTTTGTTTCCATTTTCCCAACCTGCTCATTCTAACGCAGAGTTGTTTGAGGGTCTGGCACATCACCATGGAGTGCACCCACCCTGGACTGGGCATTACATGGCACACTCACAACATGCCAGTTTGAAGTTGTCAGTCAGCTTAACTGTACGGCTCTGTGTTGTGCTTGACCCCACAGAAATGAATTCAGACACAAAGGCATTTTATACAGCTGTATTCTTTAAAAGTTGGAGCATAAATTGTTCAAATGACTTACCAAGAGAAAGGCAGGAATTGAATTGGCAGCTGTTAACTCTGGCCTATGTTTCATTTTTGTATGCCTTTTTGTGTTATTTTTATTTTAGTTATTGTTGTTATTGTTCCTACTGTTATTATGTTTATTATTTGTAGAATTATCTATTTCTGTCAGTTACTATTTCCTTCCTGTATGTGAGAGTATGCTGTGTCTTGTTCCTTGTGTCTTGTGGGCGGTTCTCCAAGAGGCGGGGCCACCTGTCAGTCTGTCAAGGAACTGACCACACCCCCATAAAGGAGGAGGTCAACCCCCACAGTCCGTTGTGGTCCACCGTGAAGTGGACTGGTGAGTCTCTACTGTGACTTTCTTTTTTGATTTTGCATCTTGGATTTCGTATTAGGACAGTGTTCACTATTGGGATTGCCTATTTTGAAGACATTGCCTTCTATATTTTTTGTGTTTTTTGGAGCTTCTTGTTAATAAGTGTTTTTTTTTTTTTTAATTGTATAAAATAAAGATTCTTTGTCACCTTTTTTGTGACTAATTAGGGTTTGGCAGATTCTCCCTTTGTATTGGCCATTCTGAGTCATTACTGGGACTTTTGTGCTTAGGAACTCCTTTGGTACTGTGTCAGTCAGTCAGTCAGTCAGTCATGTCTCTCCGGAAAAATCCTTGGGTACCGCTGGTTTGACTCACGGATTCCCGAATGAGGCACATTACCTGCATTGTGAGGGAGCATCAGTTACGGCACTACGGCCATGTGGCGCGTTTCCCTGAGACTGATCTGGCTCGTAAGATCCTCATTGTTGGGGACCCGAGTGGCTGGACCAGGCCAAGGGGTCGCCCACGTAACACCTGGCAGCGGCGGATAGAGGGTCATTTCTGGAGGGTGGGATTGGACCATGTATCTGCCTGGGGGGTTGCAAACTGGGATCCCGAGTTGTTTCGTTGTGTAGTGGGTGCAGCAACATATTGTACCAGTGCGTGCTCCCCAACTTGACTTGACTTGACTTGAACTCTCTAGCTCAGTGTTTCTCAAACATTGGGCTGTCGTTGGGTGTGCTAGTGGGTCGTGGTGGATATTCTTCCATATTCATCGACCCCTTGCTCTTTTAAATACATCCTTGTTTTACCAAGGGACCCCCCATTCCCCATTTGGATGTTGAAAACTAATGTGCAGTGACTTCAGGGTTAAGGGTTTACATATGTACACACTACCCACCTCCTTAAGCACTCAAGCACAAATATTATCTGGTACTGGTGCTTTGTTTGATTTCAGCCTATTTAATCTCAGCAGCACTTCTCTCTCCACAATTTCCGAACCTCCCAGTACCTCCTTAGTAGTCCTTTTACCAATGGCAGATTATCCACTTCTTCACATGTGAAGAGTCTTAACTCCTTATCCACCATGCTACACCACAAGCATTGAACACAGGGAGACCATGCAAACTGTCCAGAGATGTGATTTGAACCCAGGGCTCTGGAGATATGAGACAGCAGTGCCCACCAACCCAAATTTAGACATATACACTGTCTACTATTTAAGCCACCCAAAATAAACAGCACTTTTTAGAAGGAAGACGTCGGAGAAGGTTGCTTTCAACAAGTCAAAATGTTTCTTTCTCTTTTTCCCCTTCACTTAGCTAAACTCCTTTTAATGAGTCGGTGTGACAACTGCCATATGCATTTTACAAAGCAGTTTTGCCTTCAGGCCAGTGTATCAGCCACACAGGCATGTTTGGCATCATTTAGCACCTTCCAGATCCTTTTAGCAGTGTAATGCAATTTACGGAGGATCCTTTGTGCTTTCGCCTTTGTTTGTTTTATGGGTTTTGAATTTTCTTTTTCCTGCAGTTTTTTTTATCATTTTATGTCACTGTGTATCTAATGCATATGACATTATCAGGGAAAGCCAAAAACAGTTAATTAACTAAATAAACATTGCTGATTTATCCCAGATTAGGCCTGATCAGATCCAGACCCCTGTCTTATGAGTCTGCAGACGCAGACAGTTTGGGGCCTTCGTTTAATGGAGTCCCACTCCCTCTTCTCCATATGTTGGCCCTGTCAGTATTGCTGCTCACACTGATGCCATTTGCTTTCTTTCTCACTTTTGCACAACCCCATAATTACAGTCGAAGTTCTGATTCACAGATCCAAGTTGTCAAAATGGATTTGAAAGACAATAAAGTGCAAGCCTGGCTGCCCCTCAGCACTCAGTGACTCTCGGAGGCTCCCGTTATTTTCCGGCAGTTCATTTCTTGAGTGGGTGACTGTGCCCTATAATAGCTGAGCTTGGTGGTGCTAAGATGAGCTCTGTCTGTGCACAGTGCTTACAAGGAACACACAGATGAAGAAAATGGAGAGGTAGAAAGCGCTTTACATTTTAGATCATGGGCATTTTGGCATTTTGGTTTTGGCACAGTGATTAGCAATTCTGGCTCATGGGCCCACTTCCCGCGCTCTGAATACCATTCCCAGTCATTTTCTCTGTGGAGTCTGTCCATTCTCCTCTTGTGTGTGGGAGTTCCCTCCAAGATCCCAAGGACAAGAGGTTAGCTGGCATCTCTAAACTGGCACCTTGTGAGTGTAAGCCCTGCTATGGATTGGCACCCTGTCTCCCACCTTAGTTTCTCCATTATGCCAGATTCGTCCGGGATGGTGTCCTTCTCTACAGACTCAAGATTTTTTCCTAACAACTCTGTTAAATCGATCCATTTTTTCCACATTTTACATTCTAAGGTCATGGAGAGCCAAGGGCTATCCTTACAGTATTTGAAGAAAAGCAAGGCCGAAATCAACTGCCAGTGGATATCCAAAGACCACATCCTTATTGACATTTATTGAAATCAAGACTACTGTGTCAGATGTATCGTATCTCCTTTAATGTAATCAATATTGTATAAAAAGAAAACAAACTGATGATTTTGAGAAAAAAATGATGAAAAATAAAAATCTTTCAATACCTTCATTCGACATATTCCAGTCCAGGGTCTTGGGGTTCTGGAGGAAATGCTGAAAACATCAGGAACAGGACAGGAACCAACTCTGGACAAGACGCCACCTGCATAAAGATATACAAAAGAGTACAAATAAAAACTAAATAAGAGACAAGGATATTCAATCCTTAAAGCCTGTTTGTTCAGCTAAGAACTAAGATGTCCCAATATGCCCCTCAGGTACTTTTCAAAGGTTGCTGCTTCAACTGCACGACCCAGTAGTTTGTTTCAGATTCTCAGCACTCTTCATACGGAGGTGATCCTCCTGGCTTTCTTTCTAAATCTTCACTAGATGTCCTTTTGTATGTGAGAGGTGCAGTCACAGCCGGACCACCGCATGAAATAAGGGCCCCACGAGCTACAGGGGCTCTGAAAGTAGCCAGGATGTATAAAAACATTTCTTCTTTGTCCTTCAAAGCTATATTCCTGTCTCCAGACTATCTGATCCAGTCCTCTTTACCCAGTTTACCGTATCCCCTGAGCTAACTGGTCCACTGCAGGCAAGTGACGGTGGCTGGCTGGCAGAGTGACAGATCCTCAGCTAAGGCCAGTGACCGCATTATGGAGTCCACTTCTAGTGATAGAGGCGATGATTTTACATCAACAGTAAAATCTGACACAACATCTGATTTGTGTAATAAAAGTGCTGGGCAGCTTTCAAACGCTGCTGTTCACTGATCTCCTGGGTGGAAGCCAGAAATATCAGATACAGAGGATCCCTTCCAGTTTTAAGGTGTTAATGACGGCATATTTCTATACATCAACAACAACATTTGTTTCTACAGCCCAATTTCATACAAACAATGCAGTTCAAAGTGCTTTACAAGACGTCAAAGAAAGTTACATAAAAAGACAAACAAAATCAGATTTAAAAAAAGCATACCTAATGCCCACTTACAAAAGACAGATATATAATTAATTATGACTTCACCAGTAACGGCGCACTACACGATAACGGGCAGTGAATACACTTGACTTGATCATTTCTAGTTTTCATCCTCTTTCTCTGTACCTTTACCATTCATTGGTTCTCAGATCGATGCGCTTGCTGCTTCCTGAGCAGCTCTGGTTTTCTTCTCCTCTTTCGTCGTCATCTTTTCGCGTTTAAACTGATTAAGTCAGTGTTTGTGTTGCAATTACTTAGTATGTTTTCTTTAATTTTTCATCTTAAGCTGGCACTTGAGGCAGATTGAAGACTTAAGATATGAAGAGGTAGGAGAAGTGACGTTGAAGGTGATAGGGATGAGAATGGCGCCCGTACACATGTGCCGCAAGACCGCCCTGCTGGCCGCTGCCAAGAGGTGATTCTATAATGAAATAAAAATAAAAACTAAAAAGAGGAATGACCCTGGAGGTCAATCATTAACCTGAAAGCAGATAGTAGACATCACGTAGTATATGTGTACCAAATTTCAGGTCAATACGTCAAACGGTTTGCGAGCAACAGGTGATTTAAAATCCTGGACAGACAAATGAACAGCCACGGTAGCGTTTTATATAAGAAGATTACAGTATTAGCTGTAATTGTGAAAGTAGTGAGAAATCCTTTTAGAAAATAAAATCCTTCTTGGCAAACCACTTATGGTTTAGGAAGTTCATTTGACAATTAAGCGACGCAAACATCGCCTCATGCAATGAATCGGCTGGCCGTATCTCAGTATACTGAATAAGTTTATTGGTAACTAGCAAAATACCCGCGCTTCGCAGTGGAGAAGTAGCGTGTTAAAGAAGTAATGAAAAAGAAAAGGAAACATTTTAAAAATAACGTAACATGATTGTCAATGTAATTGTTTTGTCACTGTTATGAGTGTTGCTGTATATACACAGACACACACATATAAACATATACAGTTGACCCTTGACCTACGACCGGCCCGACATGCGAACAAAATTTTTGTTTTGATTTACGACCAACATCTTTGTGTTACGACCCAAATGCGGTCATGTGTATCCGCTTGTGCGATTGTAAACAAACAGCCGAGAGCGTTCGTAAGCGTCAGTCGGAGCCCAGATACATGTGTTTGTGGACGTAATTTCAGTCAGTGCAGTGATTTATCTATATATATAATTCACTAAGACCATGGCAAGCAAGACGCATAATTGCTAAGGAAGGAAGAGAAGGTAACAAAGGTAAAAAAAAGCGATTGTTAAGGGATGTTAGCTAGCGGGTTGGCGCGGCACATGATGATGTCATCAGGCTGAGTCAGCACCAGCTTGCTTTGGAGTGTATTATTATTACAGCAGTTCAAAACACGGCCAGCTTTGAACGGAGTGCTCGACTACTGTCATTATTAACTTGAGAAACAGCGATCACAATCGAAACGAAGAAGGAAATTGCGCGGAAATATAAGAGTGCCGTTCGTGACCGATCTCGCTAATATGTACAGCATGTCGAAATCCACCATCTCGACAATTTTACAAAGAAAAGATTTGCATAAGGAGGCTCCTTCTAAACAATAACCACCTTCCATTTCATTCTCCTCCTCCTCCCTTCCTGCAGCCCAAAGATGTCAAATTAAATGGCGAGTACAGCATGAAATTGTTGTTTCTGGTAGGCTAGGCACTTTTTATAACTTTTTGGTTAGTACATTAGAAAAATTATTGGTGTTTTGGTAAATTATGCGCATTATATAACCCTTTTTTATTATGAAAAGGTTAAGTAAGTGTTGCTGTGGGAGGTTCGGAGTGCATTATGGGTATTTCCATTATTTCTTATGGGAAAAATAGTCTTGACTTACAACCAGCCCTCACGAACAAATTGAGTTTGTAAGTCAAGGGCCCACTGTATATACATATACACATATATATCTACATACAGTATATACATATACACATATATATATACACACATACATATATATACACATACATCTACATATATATACATATATACATATATACACACATACATATACACACATATATGTGTGTGTATGTGTATGTATATATATATATTTGTGTGTGTATATATATGTATATATATATGTGTATATGTATATACTGTATGTAGATATGTATGTATATATTACTGTCAAGCAATGCAAAGAGTACACGACAAGTGTTTTGCCCAAATTCTGAGCTCATCAGCCATACACACTCACTGCACAACCTCTTGGGAATCGAACCTCGGACGTCAGCGCTAGAGGCAAAGCCTCTTGCGTTGCGCCATGGCGTGTGGTTCGTTTATTTGACAGTATGTAGATCGGGTATATATATATATATATATATATATATATATATATATATATATATATATAGCAAAATACCCATGCTTCGCAGCGGAGAAGTAGTGTGTTAAAGAAGTTATGAAAAAAAAGGGAACATTTTAAAAATAACATAACATGATTGTCAATTTAATTGTTTTGTCACCGTTATGAGTGTTGCTGTCATCAAGGATTTGATTATCATTATTTCTTTCAATCAGGTTCGTATTTGGAGGATGTGTTGTGTTCAAGTTACATTCCGTGTTTGTCAACCGTTAAAAAGATAACAGGTTTCATTCGTCGATTCCTTTCTTACTGCATCAATAAACAGCTCGTCTTCCTCTTTATTTGAGACATCACACACTGCATGCACGTTTTTTTTTATACTGTCTTCCTTTAGCTGGACGTTGACTTTTTCCACCGTGTGCTTTGTTTCCGCAGTAGCTGCATTTCTGAATATGGTTGTATATGTCACTCGCTTCATATTCTTTTGCTGCCTTCTCAATTGTGTGATGCATTTTTTGTTCAGCGCTCTTTGGAGCTCTTACTTGTTCTCTGCGTACTGCGTTCACAGTCAGTTCACGTGAGCCGCTCGGAGTACATGCATCGAAGGTTCCCAGCTCTGCTTGTGCTATCTCATGCGATGTCCACGGCTTTATTTAATGTTAGCTAATACCCGGCACTTAAAAGATTCTCTCGCAATTTTGCTGAGTTTGTGCCAAACACCACCCTGACCATCTCATCTTCATTTGCATAAGCACAGTCCTTCACCAGCGAATATTTATCGGCAGAGTGTTTCTATTGGATTGCCGCTGACGGACGGCCTTATATCGGCAGGCACTCAATTATGTGGGAGGCGTGACGATGAGAGATGCAATTCCGCCTCACACGGCGACTGAGCTGCAGGCTATGGCCGTATATATGTACGTAAGTAGGTTCCAGTTATGACCGTTACACGTAGAATTTCGAAATGAAACCTGCCCAACTTTTGTAAGTAAGCTGTAAGGAATGAGCCTGCCAAATTTCAGCCTTCTACCTACACGGGAAGTTGGAGAATTAGTGATGAGTCAGTTAGTCAGTGAGGGCTTTGCCTTTTATTAGTATAGATAATATTAATAATAATAATAATAATTACATTTATATAGCACTTTTCTTGCCACTCAAAGCTCTTACCATAGACAGAGAGAAGCCACTTCAATCACCACCAACGTGTAGCACCCGCCTGGATGATGCGACAGCAGCCATTCATACACCAGAACGCTCACCACACATAAGCTATTAGGTGATGAAGGGGTGAGAGAGGAAGCCAATTAGAGACGATGATTGATTAGGGGGCAGTTTAGGACATTGGGATAAACCCTACTCTTTTCAAAAGATGCACAGAGATCTTTAATGACCACAGAGATTCAGGATCTCACTTTTACGTCTCATCTGAAGGGTGGCGCCATATTTACATTTCCATTATATTTACTGTGTCTCTGTCACTGCACTGGGCATTGGGGTTTACAAGGGTAAGCGCCCCCTGTTGGCCTCACCAACACCTGTTCCAGCATCAACCCAAGCTTTTCCTAGGTGCAGGGGCAGACTGGCCATTAGGGCATTTGAGCAATGCCCGGTGGGCAACAGACTTTGGTTTGGTCATGGGCCGGCCGTTTCATGAAATAAATTTTATGTACTGGTTACTGTTTGACATTAAAATTAATTTTTTAAACCACTAAACATTATCTGTCTGGTATTGTGATTTATATAGTACTATAAAATATACTGTATTACGTCATCAAGTTGTTTGAGTTGTCAGTACACAACGTTGCAGCGAAACATTTGGTCAAAACTGCCTTTTGCTGATTTCTGTTTCAATACTGCTACATTTCGGTTAGCATATACATTATTGCAATTTATTTTATCTCATATCTAGTATTTAAAATTCTTCAGTACTAATAATTAGTTTAGATTATTTATTATGAATTTTATTGTTGTCTGGTCGTCGGCATGAGTGATAATAGTGATAATTAGTGGTTTTCAGCTGTGAATTATTAGTATGATGAAATAAAGTTATAAAGCACAGGACTGGAATTTTTCATATTAGGATGGAACATTTCTATGTTCTATGTTTCTATTTCTAAACCATGTGAGGTTTTCATTATCCATCCATCCATCGTCCAACCCGCTGAATCCGAATACAGGGTCACAGGGGTCTGCTCAAGCCAATCCCAGCCAACACAGGGCACAAGGCAGGAACCAATCCTGGGCAGGGTGCCAACCCACCGCAGGACACACACAAACACACCCACACACCAAGGGCCAATTTAGAATCGCCAGTCCACCTAACCTGCATGTCTTTGGATTGTGGGAGGAAACCGGAGCGCCGGGAGGAAACCCACGCAGACACGGGGAGAACATGCAAACTCCACGCAGGGAGGACCCAGGAAGCGAACCCGGATCTCCTAACTGTGAGGCGGTTTTCATTATAACCTCAGTTATCACTTATTTCATTGTAAATGAGCAGCTACTAGCCTACTAGGGTACTGGCACTTGGACATGACATTGACATTTGACATGTACTCTAATAACATGTAAGCTGTGTTACTAACTTTTTATTTTTCATTAAATTTTATTTCTAAGGATGTCATCAAATTTTAAGTTGTGTCTAAACAGCAGAGTACAGATTAGATAGAGTTCATATTATAGGCTCATGAGCCGTGTACTCATCACGATTTTTAAGAACATCACAATGAATAATGGGCCGACCTCGTCATCTCACTCGTTGAAGGTTTTGAGACCCAGTCCACTCCTGCTTAGGTGGTCTCCCATCCAAGCCTGAACATTTTCAGCTTCTGGTGGATGACCTGTTCTGAAATGCAGGTGTTATGGACAACGGTGCCCAGAGTCTGCAAACTGGTGACAAAGCAAAACTCCCGATATTTATTTTTTACTTTAAGAGATGGAAGTCAGTCAGACAGTCATTGGGGTCTGCTGGAGCCAATCCCAGGGCACAAGGCAGGATCAAATCCTGGGCAGGGCGACAAGCACACACTCGGGACAATTTAGGATCGCCAATGCACCTAACCTGCTTGTCTTTGGAATGTGGGAGGAAACCCACGCGGACACGGGGAGAACATGCAAACTACACGCAGGGAGCACCCAGGAAGCGAACCCGGGTCTCCTAACTGCGAGGCAGCAGCGCTACCACTGCGCCACTGTGCCAGAATCATGTTGTTTTAAACCTTCTCCCCATCTACATCTTTCTCTGTCTTTTTCAAAACAGATAGTTGAAGGATCAGACTCTTTGCTTTTAATATCGGACATGGCAGTCTGTGCTCTGGTGGCTTTGCTTTGCCGCGCTCTCTGTATCACTTGTTGTCTCAGATGCTGTTTCGGTGGGCTTTGCTGCTATGCATACAGCTGCGACTTTCTCTCACACTATGTGCTGTTCTTTAGATGACTCCTAAGCTTTGATGGTACATGCTAGTTCTTCTTTGAGGACAACTAGGTGGGGCCCAAACAATGGTTCAAGCCCAGGGCCCCCCGTCTCTCTTAAGTCCTGCTCCTGGTGTAGTAAAGGATATGACAGGCACACAGGTAACAGAGAAGTGACAGATGCTGGGAAAGGGTAGGGCAAAATAGCCTGAGCAAAGATGAACTTGGCTTTTTTTCCTTTCTTTTTTGCTAGGAAACCTTTAGAGAAGGTTAAAAAGTGCATTTTTTCCCCCACTCTTTACTTAACTGTGGTTTGAGATCAGGCCACATCAATTAAAAGCACCCACCGCAGGTAAATCATAATTGTGAGGCACAGTGGGAAAGGAAACAGACAGCCCGAGAACAAAGCTGGCAAAGTCAATTCACTCCATGTCCTTATCTATCCATCACTAAAGGCGAGTCGAGGGAAGTGAAATCGTTCCAAAGTCACATTCCTTAACCTCATTTGAAAGCTTTAAGAAATGGCTTTTAAAAAGCACCTCTGCTAACCATTTATTCTTCTATCCCCAAATAACAAACTTCTGCAAATTGATTCTTTTTTTTTTTAGTTGGCTAAATCCTTATTTTAAAAAATGCACTGGCACACCGGCTGTCATGCTGGGCACCACTACCAGTTCTAAACAGAGCCCTGTGAATACCATGAAGGCAACACCATGAAATGCAAAGTGATATCACCTGACCTAAAGCACGCTACCCGTCCATTATGTGAGCCCCAGTCTCCTGGTCGAGGTCACCGGGAGGTGGGCCTCTCTTGACAGTGTGCCAGGACCTCAAATGGGGCGATTTGAGAAATGAATTCACGCGTTTGTTTTCAGTCGACTAGATTACTGTAACGCACTCCTCTCAGGACCACCCAAAAAAGACATAAATCGTTTGCAACGAGTGCAGAATGCAGCTGCTAGAATCCTAACTAGGAAAAGAAAATCTGAACACATTTCTCCAGTTTTGATGTCACTACACTGGTTACCTGTGTCATTCAGGATTGACTTTAAAATTCTGCTTATGGCTTACAAAGCCTTAAATAATCGCGCTCCATCTTATATATCGGAATGTCTGACACGTTATATTCCAAATCGTAACCTCAGAACCTCAAATGAGTGTCTCCTTAGAATTCCAAGAGCAAAACTTAAAAGAAGTGGTGAGGCGGCCTTCTGCTGTTATGCACCTAAAATATGGAATAGCCTGCCAATAGGAATTCGCCAGGCTGATATGGTGGAGCAACTTTAAAACACTGCTGAAAACACATTACTTTAACATGGCCTTCTCATACCTTCACTTTAATTTAATACTGATACTCTATATGTTCAATTCATTATAATAACTATTCACAGTGGCTCTAAAATCTGTACTAACCTCTACTCTCTCTTCTGTTTCCTTTTCCACTTGTGCCACCACCATCTACTCAAAGCTCCGTGATGTTCCAACAATGATGGATGGACCAAAAGCCAGAAGTCTGCATGACCATCAACATCAAGTGACTCCGTGAGAACCCTAAATACAAAGAGGACTGTTTCATTAATGTTAGGTGGATTGTCCAGAGGGGACTGGGTGGTCTCGTGGCCTTGAACCCCTACAGATTTTTTTTTTTTTCTCCAGCCGTCTGAAGTTTTTTTTTTGTTTTTTCTGTCCACCCTGGCCATCGGACCTTACTCTTATTCTATGTTAACTAATGTTGACTTATTTTAATTTCTTATGTTGTCTTTTATTTTTCTTTTCTTCATTATGTAAAGCACTTTGAGCTACTTTTTTGTATGAAAATGTGCTATAGAAATGAATGTCGTTGTTGTTGATTTGAAGTCACCCATCAACTCAACAGTCGATGGAATGTTGGAGGAAAACCACATCAGTGTGCAGATTGAATGCAGAGACTGGAAACTGGAGCCATTCCGGAACTTTCCTAGTCGTTGTGGAGTGGAGTTTTAGTCGAGCCTGCTAAAAAAGTCCAAATGGGCACTTAAAGGGATGTCCTGTTTAGTAATGATGTTTGGATATCAGGTGCCATTCAGATGTTTCTCTGCTTGGGGGTGTTGGTCATTATGAGCACTGGATTTTCACAGAATCATTTTGGTGTGGCAGTCAGTCTCAGTCTACAACCCCATCTTTACTGTCGCGCCCAATAACCATGAACAGTATTACAGTATATACAGTGTGCATATGTGTGTGCATATCTCCACTACATGGTGGTTGCCTTGTTATGCTGTTTTTGAGTGTCTCATTTCTGTTTTATTTGCCCTGGATGTTGTAAACCTTCCTAAATCTCCATTCTTTGATCGCTGGACCGAATGGTGTTTTTTCTTTAGCGGCAGGCACCAGAGCGCTCTGTCATTCATGTTGTGGCAAAAAATTGTCACCAGAAGGCTTTTTACCTGAAAATGAAGGCTGTTAGGACACAGGATAGGCAAACAGAGTTTTAAAGCTTTATTGCAATAAAACAACACAAATAATAACACGGACTCAACCCAATACGGTCAAATTGAGCTGAGCGCCGAACAGTTCAAAACTCAAAACTTATATAATAATTTCTTATCACCTCGACCTCGTTCAATTAGCTCATTCTGCACCTGTCCTCACTGTCCATTGTTCATCTCTAGTTTCTCTTTTTGCTTATTTCTTTCACTGGCCAGGGTCAGTACAGACGCTCTTCTTCTATTTATGGGCTTTCCTCTCGTCACTTCATCTTTCTCGGACTTTTAAGCTGGTTTGTCTGATGCCCAAAGCTAAGCTTTAATTAAAAAGAAATATGGCATGTGCCTTTATTTAATCATTTGCACGGCATGCTTGACTTGCCTTAATTTAATTTCTAATATATTCTTCTATATTTATTTATGCTAGTGCCTGAATATACTAATTTTACTTTCATGCATTACATCATTTTGGCCTTTTGCTGTCTTTTTTCTGATTCACCATTCCAGCTGGTTTCTCACATGTCTACTGTGATGGACAGCCGGGTCCCATGCCCGGCCGGGACGCCTCTGCTGCATACGTCCCGGGGGAGCCATCATGGACATGGCAGTACCTTCCCCGGGGCGCTTGGGGGCAGTCTCCCTGGCCGTGGATCCCTCCTCAATCTCTCCCGTGGCTCCATGGGACATGGAGTCCACCACAGCAGCCCGGCTGGGAGATGGGGTGGCCGCTAGCGGGTGCTGCAGAGAACCAGCCACCACACTGGACGGTTTATCCGAACACTTCCGGGTGGGGTATAAAAGGGCCTGCCTCCCAGCAATCGAGGCCAGAATCGGGAGGAAGAGGACGAGGTTGCCTGGGAGGAGTGGTGGAGCAGGAAAATTTGTATTGTGTTTGGGTTTTTGTGCTTGGACTGTGTTGGGCCAGTGGGACACGGGGAAGACGTGTGCCCACTGCTGGGGAGCAAAAAAAAATAAAAAGTCTTGAGTGTGAACACGTGCCTCTGCGTAGTCTGTGCCGGGTCGGGCGCTATATAGCGCCTTTATCACACTACCAAGGCCACTTTTTCCTTAGCTTCCTATCTTGTCCACACACACACACACACACACAAACAAACACACACACACAAACACACACACACACACACACGCACACACCTCCTTCCCCTGTCCTAGGCAGTTTCTATGCGTCATTTCTTTCCTGTCCTGTCCTCCTTTCCCACCCCAGCAATTCTGCTTCAAGCCTTTTTAAAAAATAATGCAATATGACTGATTTTTTAGTTAACCATTTGCTTGACTTATCTTATTTGCTTAACATTCTAATTTATGCTTAATCTAATGTTTCAGAAGCTTTTAATTACTTTCATGGCTATTTATGCTAACATGCTTTTTCTCTTCCATATTCACAATAGGGCGGCATGGTGGCGCAGTGGGTAGCGCTGCTGCCTCGCAGTTAGGAGACCCGGGTTCGCTTCACCGGGTCCTCCCGGCGTGGAGTTTCTCCCCGTGTCTGCGTGGGTTTCCTCCCACAGTCCAAAGACATGCAGGTTAGGTGGATTGGTGATTCTGAATTGGCCCTAGTGTGTGCTTGGTGTGTGGGTGTGTTTGTGTGTGTCCTACGGTGGGTTGGCACCCTGCCTGGGATTGGTTTCTGCCTTGTGCCCTGTGTTGGCTGGGATTGGCTTGAGCAGACCCCTGTGACCCAGGGGGTTGGAAAATGGATGGATATTCACAATATACTGTGTGTCTCACATACTGTATATGCGGTGTGTGTATCTGTAAAAGGAAGATTATTGTAATGTTTAGGCATTCCTTGCAAGTAAGATGCCAGCAGGAGTAGCAGACCTTTCACAGGCCTGTTCAGACAAGCAAGTCAGGAAATCCACAGTCTGCCTACTAAATGCTACGGAAGGTGTCAGAAAAGCGTCATGAATCGTTTTTAATATCTGCTCTTTTTAATCAAGTCATTGCACCACCCCCATTGTGAGGCTTTGGGTGCTTAAACTTAGAAACGCGAAACACAGTAACCAGAGGCACTAAACACTGTCCAAAGTTGAAGTGCTGGATTGTTTCGACTTCTACTTTTGTGTAAGCCTTTGAACTTTGCTGAAGAAAAGAACAACTTTTGTATTGACTCACCATCCTGAACTATCTGTACGGAGAGACCTCCATTGATTTTTGCCACTTTATTCACAAAGGACTTGCCAGTTGTCCTACTGCGACACGTCAGAGAACATCATTAGAAAAGCCATCTGACATCATGTGGGTAGCACAAACATAAACTTGGGAGAAAACATGAAATCATTCATAAACACCAAAGCCCAACAACTTATGGCCTTGAGGTGCTACTGTACATAAATTGCCCTCCTCAAAATTGCCTCTATTGGTGGTTAGTCTTACTGCATCATGGGAACTCAGTTCTTTCTTTCAATAAAGGTCTACGGCAGGGATCTCCATTTTTTTTTCCCTTGAGAGCTACTTTTACAAAATGAAAATGGCTGAGAGCTACACAAGTTTTCTAACGTTTATTCCATCCATCCATTATCCAACCCGCTATATCCTAACTACAGGGTCATGGGGGTCTGCTGGAGCCAATCCCAGCCAACACAAGGCAGGAAACAAACCCGGGGCAGGATGCCAGCCCACCACAGGGCTCACACACACACCAAGCACAGTTTAAGATCATCAATGCACCAAACCTGCATGTTTTTGGACTGTGGGAGGAAACCAGAGTACCATGCAGACATGGGGAGAACATTCAAACTCCACACAGGGAGGACCCGGAAGTGAACCTGGGTCTCTTAACTGCGAGGCAGCAGTGCTACCCACTGCACCATCGTGCCGCCCTAACGCTTATTCTCATAGCTTTTTTCAACCCAAACAAACTGAATAAGCTTGTTTTGCCTGAACATTTACAAAATGTTGGTGTCCACAACTCACATTATGCATTAAAACATCACAAAAAATATTGAGTTCACCTGCAAGTGCATTTTGTATGTCTGTATGCATATTCTGGTGCATCTCACACTATTGAACTAAAACGTGAATGCTGTCAAAACAAAACAATGCAATTCCAAATCCACAGATCTGACTTCTTCATTTGTCACTTTGTCACATGTCACTGTGTCACTTTATTCACAGGTCCAGTTGCACGTGTGGTGTGTTTTTTAGTTAGTCAGATGACTGGCACTGAGGTGTCTGGTGGAGTGGAGCCACTGAGGTTCACACTTCTGGAGTCCTTTAAATGTCCGTCTGTCAGTCTTGTTCTGGACTTTCATTTCATGACATTCACGTCAGACTCACAGAGGTATGGAGACCCAAACAAAGCAGACATTTTCAGAGCTGCTTGGTGAAGATTCTTCTAGTTATCTGGCCCTAAGCTCCAGAAATGCTGAGAGTGCTGTTGAGACTTTAACTGCACATTATTTTGAAGGTTTACTAATATATAATATCCATCCATCCATTATCCAATCTGCTATATCCTAACTACAGGGTCGCAGAGGTCTGCTGGAGCCAATCCCAGCCAACACAGGGCGCAAGGCAGGAAACAAACCCCAGGCAGGGCGCCAGCGCACCGCAGAACATATACAGTAATATATAAAATCCAATGTCTGTCTGTCTGTCCGCTTTAAACGAGAGAACTACTTAACGGATTTAGATCGGGTTTTTTTCTGTAATTTGCTTGAACATTCTGGTTGATTTTCCGACTTCTCTCATTTCGCTAAGTACCATAGTTCATTTGTGGTACTGATTTACTTGCGCGAATCCAAGAAACACGCAGTGGGCCAAGGAGAGGGGCCTTCTTCACTCACTTGCCAGCTTCAGTTCGTGGTCCTTAACTCCGCTTAGATAGCGAACGAGAGACCAATTGAATTCAGCTTCGTATGATATTTAAAATAAAGTGTTACTTAGGTCTTGATGAGTTTGAGTCCGGATATTCTCTTAAGTGAATGCCACATTGAAAAGATAGATTAAAATTCAGACTGTGGATCGTGATTTTGTGTTAAAAGGATCGTGATATGATTTTTTGGAAAGATCGCCCAGCCCTAATTTGACTAATCAAGTTTTCATATTTATGTAGGATTCATTAACCCTTTGGCGAGCTACTTGGAAAGGGGCTGCAAGCTACCGGTAGCTCACGAGCGACGTGTTGGAGACCCCTGGTCAACGGCCATTGGTACAGTATCTATGTATCTATATATAAAGGCTAAGGTGTTTCCATCTGTGTCACAATTACTCACAAACTAGACAGGCTATAACACTGATCTTCAATTAAAGCTTATGTTCTAGAAATTCAAAAAATTTTAGGTAGCCGCATCCTCAACAAACTGACCTGTGCACATGAATGTATTTCAGCAAAGTGAACACCAAACCATGTGATATGGGGAAAACAAGAAAACAGCAGTGACATCTGCAGAGCATCAAGCAAATCACAGAAGCTGATTATGTGATAAAGAACATCATAATAGAAGAAGAGAGGCATCGTCTCTGTGGGTCAGAAAAGGAATACAGAATACAAGAATGAAAAAGAAGAAATGCATTTGATTGTCAAAAACGTGTTCAGAATATAAAATCAAGTGTGACTTCTTATGTGTGTCTACAACTGATGGAGAGATTACAGTGCTTAATATCTAGTCTTTTGTTGCGTCACACAATCTGCTCTCTAACATGACAGGCTTTACCTTCTTAAAAAAACGTGCTTTTAAAAAGGAATCCTAAATATACAGCAGTTTGGCAGCAGGCAAACACGATGGCTCATAAGCATGCAAGACAACGTCCAGGATACAGAATGCGAGAACAAGAACAGGAAAGAAATGCATGCCGACAAACAAGAAGATCCTCAGGTACTCAAAGTGGCTACTTAGAAAACATAAGAAGTATCAACAGTTTCTTATCTTTATCTTGGTTTTTTTGTGCCAGTAATTTTAGGCCTGTAGGGTCCGTGTGTTTCTCAAGTTACATCCAAAAACACAGCACAAGCTCCAGTTCCCTCAAGGGAGTTGGGGACACTTAACGAAGCCTAATGAACCTCACTTGATTACTTACTCCCTACTGTGGTACTCTCCTGCCCTATGAAGAACACTGTAACCTCCACCCATGCCTCGACCTCCCTTGGCATCAAACCACAAGGAGCCTACTGTGATTTCATGGACACTGTTACTCCATGTCTATTTCAGAGGGTGGGCACTGACCTCTCCTTGGTAAGGACGATTGGATTAACCCTTAAGAGTCATAAAGACCGTGAGCAGCCAGTGTGATCCCAGAGACTTACAAGAGACAGGATGTCAAGGCGGAAGGAGGACAAGTTGAGAAGAAGCTATGGACTCCAATAGTCTTCCTGTATTTTCTCTTGATGATAAGGAGCTCTTGATCTCAGTTTTTATGCAAATGCAGATGAGGTGATTCAAGCATGACAGGTCACACCACCACATCTAGAACACGCATTTCTGCTCCACAAACATAAAATGAGCAGACATTTTTCTAAGGGTTCCTCAAGGCAGAACTGATTGAGCAGAAAGACCTCTCTGCTCATGTCGGCTGACATGCCAAGCCCTGTTCACAGGAAAGGAAAATGATGACATCTCTCTAGGACAATGGTGGCATTGCTAAAAAGATCCACTGACAAGGGTGCAATTGAGTTCTCGATGGCCCGAGGAGGTTTGAGCTACTTTTGTTTTAAAAATAATCTCATCTCCTTTTCAGAAGATAATTGACTTAAATCAGCTGTGTCCACTGGCAGTCTGCTGACGGGCCAGCGATGACATCTTGGCTAAGGAACAGACTACAGGTGCATAGGGCCACCGTTGCCCCCTACTTGATACCATAGCAGGGGAATTAAAGCAGCACCAGTCTGGGCCATAACTACTTTTAGTGAATGTAAATGTTGTCGTTCATTTCCTTCCTTGATTTTGCGTTTTCTGTGAAGCATTTTTCTCAGTTTTTGTGCAAGTTTCCTGTTGCCTTTTTAATATAACTTCTTGTTAATCCTGGTTTTTGTATGTTGAGCCCAATGGGTTGGTTCCTCCTGATGCCGCAGCCGAGTGGGCTTCTTGTGAGGAACATTTATGAGACCAGAGACGCATCAAGCCAGTGCTGAGGCATTATTAACTTTGCCTAGTTTTGCTTTCTCTCTATTTTTGGAAACGTATTGTTTTTGAATTTTTTGATTTTTGTTCTTCCATTTTTGCTAAATAAAATTTAATATATTTAAAAGAATTAAAGTTTTGAGCCAGGGGTTTAAACGGCTCCCCTCGCCCTGATGAGCTGTTTTTAGGCCTTGTCGTTTCTCAGAGTACAGGCTGTAATGCTGTTAAAAAATGTGCTTTTTTAAAATATGATTCATAATATTTCATTTGTATGTTTTATTTCAGTGTGTCAGAGTTATTTAGATAATTGTTCTTAACTTGTTGACTGAGAGCGTTGACATTTCTATAATCCAAATGTTCTGTAACTGACACAGGAGCTAGGTACAAACAGAGGCGGCCTTAGGAGTACGCGGGGTCTTGGGTGACTGTCATATGCGGGGCCGAGAGCCATAAGTGTAGGCTATATACCGTACCACCACGCTCACGGGCTTGTCCGCCTCTAATGTTGTACGCCTTATTATTGTTAAAAAACATGGTGCCTTATTCCAAAGAAATCCACCACGTACCGTATTTCGGTCTAGAACGGATTTGAATGTCTTGCAGAGGCCCCGCATATTTGTATGATGAGCTGACGGTGACAAAAGAATCTCCTATCGCGGGGCCTGGGGTCATTGCCCTAGTCGCTACCCCCCAAAGGCCGCCTCTGGTACAAATCAGCTCATTAGGGATCTGCGCGTTCGAATCGCATAAATGCCAGAAGTGATTCCACTCCGTTTGGCCCGTCCTGGGTATGACGTTAACCTGCACCCAACCCTTCAAGCAGGTTCTCCTCCAACTTGCATGGAAAACTTGAAGTTTGGTGGCAGGATTGGCACTCCAGCCACCGTAAGAAAAAACTCACACTGCACTCCATTCCAGGAGAACAATTACATGACGCTGTTTCTGGGCGGTGGTTTCCTGCCAATGCCGCTGAAGTCCACATCTAAGAAGATTAAAGTAAAACTAAAATAAAAAGTTGAAAAGTTGATCCTCATTACATGGCACTGTGGCCAACGCTGTTTCTTCAGATCCTGTGTTTGGTTGTCATCTGTATGGGATTTTCATGTTTGCCCCACGCCAGTGTGGGTTTTCCTGCCACACCCCAGTTTAATTCAATTTGTGGCTCCATATTTGCTCTGTGTCTTTGTATTTGGGTCTTGCGATAGACTGTTCTGTCCAAGGCAATTTCCTACCCTATAACCCACACTGCATTAAATGGGTTTGATAATCCATCCACCCATTCATTCCCAAACCCACTTGTCCTGAGCAGGGTCCACGAGGTTTCAAGTAATGGAAACACACAAAGAGTACAGAGCACATCAGGTAAGCTGATTTGTCTTTTCTATTGAGCAAAATGAAGTTCTGTATTTTAATACATTCTTGGTCCTGAGTATGACGTTAAACTCTACAGTATCTGCCCCTGGAAAGGATCTTCCAACTTACAAGGCAAACCTGGGGGTTGGTGGCAGGATTGGCACTCCAGCCAACCTAAAAACTTCACGCAGCCCTGAAACAGCAGACAGAACTCCTCTCTGATGTCCGCAGGACTAAGTCTGCTGCAGCCACTCACGGGAAGGCTGCTCGCAGTATGAAGGGAATGGGGGAAAGACCTCGGGAGCCTGGAAGAGTCAAAACCACCGGAGAGCCAGTGGGGTCAGGCCTGTTGGGGATCGGAACTAGTGTGGTGCGGAGGTGTTGTCCACTGTACTGCAACACTTGGGTCCTAATCTGGGATCCTGAGGTGGTTCATTGTGTGGTGGGTGCAGTAATGTGCGACATCAGTGCAACAACAACAACATTTATGTCTGTAGCACATTTTCATACAAGTAATGCAGCTCAAAGTGCTTTACATGATGAAGAAAAGAGAAATAAAAAGACAAAGTAAGAATTAAAATAAGAGAACACTAATTAACATAGAATAAAAGTAAGGTCCGATGGCCATGGAGGACAGAAAAAACAAAAAAGAACTCCAGACGGCTGGAGAAAAAATTAAATCTGCAGGGGTTCTGAAGCCATGAGACCACCCAGTCCCTCTAGGCATCCTACCTAACATAAATGACCTCAATCAGTCCTCTTTGTAATTACGGTTCGCATGGAAGGACTTGATGATGACGGTCATGTGGACTTCTGGCCTTTAATCCATCAATGCTGGGGCATCACGGTGCTTTGATTAGGTGGTGATGGCGCAGATCGCCACCCCAGAAAACTGGAAAAAGAACAGAAGAGAGAGTAGGGGGCAGTATGGATTTTGGTGCCACCATGAATAGTAATGATAATTAATTGAATATACAGAGCATCAGGATTAAACTAAAGTGAAGTTATGAGAAGGCCATGTTAAAGTAATGTGTTTTTAAAAGTTTTTTAAAGTTACTCCACTGTATCAGCCTGGCGAATTCCTATTGGCAGGCTATTTCAGATTTTAGGTGCAAAACAGCAGAAGGCCGCCTCACCACTTCTTTTAAGTTTTGTTCTTGGAATTCTAAGGAGACACTCATTTGAGGATCTGAGGTTACAATTTGGAATATAACGTGTCAGACATTCTGATATATAAGATGGAGCGAGATTATTTAAGGCTTTATAAACCATAAGCAGTATTTTAAAGTCAATTCTGAATGACACAGGTAACCAGTGTAGTGACATCAAAACAGGAGAAATGTGTTCGGATTTTCTTTTCCTAGTTAGGATTCTAGCAGCTGCATTCTGCACAAGTTACAAACGATTTCTGTCTTTTTTGGGTGGTCCTGAGAGGAGTGCGTTACAGTAATCTAGTCGACTGAAAACAAACACGTGAATTAATTTCTCAGCATCTTTCAATGATATAAGAGGTCTAACTTTTGCTATGTTTCTTAAGTGAAAAAATGCTGTCCTAGTGATCCTTGTGCATGCTCCCAACAACCTCGATCTTTAGTATTTATATTGTAGTTTTCCCAAGAGTATTGAATTTGAGATTAGATAAAATGCTGGGGTGTATGCAGTTAAAGGTGTGTAATAAAGTGACCAGTGTGTGTAAGAATCTGTGAAATGGAGGCTTGGGACTTTAGGATTAACATGTTTCATGACTAGTCAAAAGTAACTTAATTAACAATCAACCAGACCATGGGAACTTATCAGTTGTCCAAAAGTTTTGCACTGATGTAATATCAGGCAGTCAGCAAGACTCTGTAAATTCAAAGGATTTTAAAAACATTTCTAGAGAGACAACAACTCTCACGAGCCTCACAGCTGAAGAAGACTAAGATGAAGCTGTCACCTGATACGACGCTTGCTGTGTGACCCTGATGTGAATTGTTCAGCTTGTATGTTTTCATAACTAATATTTATGCCTGTTTTCTGTTTCTGCAAATAAATATAATTAATGAAATATTGAAATAAAAGTTGTTGTTTACGGACATTTGCCATGACTGACCACTCTTAATATAAAGTCTTGTTTGTTCGGTTTGTGTTTTTCCAGGAGTAATGATTCAAGAATGGCCCACCATGAATGTGCAAGGAATGGGTTTCGGGCAATCCCCTGGCTTCTGTCAGATCGTGTAGCCCCGAGTGAGAAACAATTCAGCTGGACTTTTATTCTTGAACCTTTCAGGGCCAGCAAGCCAAAGATAGATCGACACATCAGTGATTTCCAGCAGGGACGCTGCTTCTGGCCCCCGGTAACGTATCGAAGCTGCTGAGGTGTTTTGGATTTGAATTTGATGTTCTGTGCTGAGTGAATGTGCAACAGGCAGGTATCGTGGGACGTACTGTACATGCGAATTAAGGCTAACAATTTAAGCATTTCCAGTATTAACTTGTCCACCAATATAAAAAGACTGCTGTACGTTAAAATAGTTATAGGTGACATTTGTTCACACTTAAACACCCATCATACACCTATTTGAGGATTCAGGACTTATTTTGAACTTTTGGTGGTTTAGTATCTTGAGATTGTAAAAGTCCAGTTAAAACCTGAGCTGGAAAGCTACATGTTGGAGGAATTACAGAGTAGCCGTCATCTCTGATGGGTCAGTAAAGGCATCCATCCATTATCTAACCCGCTATATCCTAACCACAGGGTCACGGGGGTCTGCCGGAGCCAATCCCAGCCAACACAGGGCGCAAGGCAGGAAACAAAGCCCAGGCAGGGCGCCAGCCCACCACAGCCAGTAAAGGCAGTTTTGCTTTTTAATTCATTTTTTCCAAATTGCAGTGTGTTTAATGCAAACATGAACGGTGCCAAAGCAGGAGCAAAAGAACACCGAATACATGTTTGTATTTGGCCGTTCAAAGGAGATAAAAGACATTTCAATGCAAGACAAAAGTGTTCATTCCAGTAAAACAGTGTTACAAACCCCCGGACCACACAGAAAGAATACACTTTTTATTGACTGTCTGCAGAGTGTTTTATTTTGAAAAATGACCAGACGATCTCTGCACAACAGTGACTATGTTCTGTTGTTTATGTACCTTGACAGCTACTGTAGTCAAGGAGAGACAGTATCGAGTATTTTTGGATGTGCGCGCAAATTGATTTCTTTGTGGTGTACAATAACCTTGATGACTTTCAATAACTGCGACCACTCATCCCTCAACATGTCAGTAACTAAGTCTCATCGAACTGCAACGAGCGACTGAATTGCAAAGGGTAATCAACGAGCGACTGAATTGCACAAGGAAATGGAATATACATTGACGGCGTGGCAGAAGGATTTCATAGACCTGAACTGCTTGTGTTTGATGGCAATGTCGCAGAGAAGTGCATGTGTTTGAACAAGCATATGATATTTTCAAAGCGGCTGCATATTCCGACAAAGACTCATGCACACAAGCATTTATACTTCTCAATCTGACAGGCTATATTGAACTGTTGATATAATGTTTAAGTCTTGAATGTGCTTAAAGAAATTATTAAAGCACACTTGTTCATGTACAGTAAAACCCAACCTCGAGTGTCTATCACTCAATTAACCGTCAGGATCCAAAAACACACCACACTGCGGACGCCAGCGCCTGCCCATCACAGTATTGCTACTGCTGTGCAGCAGACTGGAACAAGTCTCTCTTGTCGTAGCGCGTAGAGCTCCGGCCGTGTTCACGTGATGCGACGCACGCTGCAGCAGACGCTCCTGCTACGCATGCGTTGTACTGTTTATACTTGCGCACGTACTTTACGTGAATCTGGAGGAATCCACCAGGTGGCAGTGCGAGATATTATCACGGTGAGTACAGGTTCGGCTTCTCTGTGTTGTGAATTGCCTAGAACACCCATTAAATTCTGATGACATCTTACCGCAATATCTCCGAAAATGATGTTTATTGATTAATTCCATCAATCCAGGGATGTGTCCATTCCAGCAAGCATTGGGCACGAGTGAGAAACAATCCCTGGACGAGGCCGCAGCTCATCGCAAGGTGAATACAAGCACACATATACACTCACCTAAAGGATTATTAGGAACACCTGTTCAGTTTCTCATTAATGCAATTATCTAATCAACCAATCACATGGCAGTTGCTTCAATGCAGTTAGGGGTGTGGTCCTGGTCAAGACAATCTCCTGAACTCCAAACTGAATGTCAGAATGGGAAAGAAAGGTGATTTAAGCAATTCTGAGCGTGGCATGGTTGTTGGTGCCAGACGGGCCGGTCTGAGTATTTCACAATCTGCTCAGTTACTGGGATTTTCACGCACAACCATTTCTAGGGTTTACAAAGAATGGTGTGAAAAGGGAAAAACATCCAGTATGCGGCAGGCCTGTGGGCGAAAATGCCTTGTTGATGCTAGAGGTCAGAGGAGAATGGGCCGACTGATTCAAGCTGATAGAAGAGCAACTTTGACTGAAATAACCACTCGTTACAACCGAGGTATGCAGCAAAGCATTTGTGAAGCCACAACACGCACAACCTTGAGGCGGATGGGCTACAACAGCAGAAGACCCCACGGGTACCACTCATCTCCACTACAAATAGGAAAAAGAGGCTACAATTTGTACGAGCTCACCAAAATTAGACAGTTGAAGACTGGAAAAATGTTGCCTGGTCTGATGAGTCTTGATTTCTGTTGAGACATTCAAATGGTAGAGTCAGAATTTGGCGTAAACAGAATGAGAACATGGATCCATCATGCCTTGTTACCACTGTACAGGCTGGTGGTGGTGGTGTAATGGTGTGGGGGATGTTTTCTTGGCACACTTTAGGCCCCTTAGTGCCAACTGGGCATCGTTTAAATGCCACACGCTACCTGAGCATTGTTTCTGACCATGTCCATCCCTTCATGACCACCATGTGCCCATCCTCTGATGGCTACTTCCAGCAGGATAATGCACCATGTCACAAAGCTCGAATCATTTCAAATTGGTTTCTTGAACATGACAATGAGTTCACTGTACTAAAATGGCCCCCACAGTCACCAGATCTCAACCCAATAGAGCATCTTTGGGATGTGGTGGAACAGGAGCTTCGTGCCCTGGATGTGCATCCCACAAATCTCCATCAACTGCAAGATGCTATCCTATCAATATGGGCCAACATTTCTAAAGAATGCTTTCAGCACCTTGTTGAATCAATGCCACGTAGAATTAAGGCAGTTCTGAAGGCGAAAGGGGGTCAAACACTGTATTAGTATGGTGGTCCTAATAATCCTTTAGGTGAGTGTACACTAGTGTCATTTCAGCGGCACCAAATCCCCAAATCTGCATATCTTTGGAAGGAAACTGGAGCACAGTGTGGAATCCAAGCAGGGGATACCAGGGACATGACTCCCTGCGAGACCGAAGTGCCACCGTGTCACCCCATGTGTGTAATTATCAACTGTATTCATTATTTAAACAAAATTAACGATTTATCTGTAAAATGTAACACACACTAATGCGTCCAATCCAATCCAATGCATGTCATCATGAAAGTGATATAAAGTATAAATCTAAAGATTCTAAATGTGTAGAGAGTTGGAATATCATACATTTAATGTGTTCAGCGTGGTGATCTATTGCTGCTTACCTTAGCGATTAAAAACTGGGATGACGTTTACGATGTTCTGCTTTAATGATAAAGTAAACTATGAGGTTAAAGTGGACATTTCGAGATTAAAGCCGAAATTTCCACTTTAATCACAAAATACACGTTTTCACCGTGTCCTTTATTTTTTTTCTCAGTGGCTCAAATACAGCACTATACTGTACATTATGTTGCTGTTGTTAAGTTGCAAAAAAAAAAAGACGGTCTTCTGACGATTTGTCCTACTTTATCGAAGTATCCTACCTTCTCAATTTATTCTATATGCATCATTTAATGCCCGAAAGAGACACAGCCTGATGCAAAGATTTCACAAGACGGTCATTACTCGTGCATGGATACAATGGCCTGTACAAGATTAAAAGTCACACATGCAAAATATACAACTTATAAAATATTGACAGTAAATACCTATGCAGTAAACTGTAATAAATGCAGTAATGTAATAAGGCTAAGAAAAGCATACATATTACTGAAATACAGTAAATGAATAGTCTCTGGTAATACCACCTCTGTGTGCCAACAGATCGATGAACAGTTGGTAAGCTTCGAGAAAACTTGCGTAATTTTGGTCTGCGCATGCGTAGTATCAGTGAGTAGATCATTTTGATGGGTAGGATGTTTCGTTAGAACAACGGCACAAAACATGGTATGTGAGATTTGTAAAATGTATCACGTCATTACAATCGGGAATATGAAACACTTGAATATAAAACACCAAGAATGCATCTGTATGTCGGCATTTTGCTTCACCACATTGAACCGTTCATCAAACATCGAAGTGCGAACACCGATCTCGTAGGATCGGCAAAGCGGCTTTCTGTCACATGTAGATGGTAAACAGAGACTCTGACGTCACATTCCAACTTTTAGCACACTGCGCCCCTTGACTTTTTGCCGGTACTGCAACTCGCGCACGCGTCGTGTTAATTTCTGAGGACCCGCTCAGGGGACACGTAAAATGAATGCTGGAAACGCGTGGTAGCCATGATGCGGGCACGTACGCGTTCTGAGCGTGAAGTATAAACGAGCCCTTACCCCGTGCGCGCCTCCTGCCACGTTTGGTAATCACAGTCTCAGTTAGGCACCTTAAGTTTTAACAGCTTTTTGAAGCGTTTCTCTTTTGTTATAATTAATCTACTATACTAGGTTTGCTAGATTAAACAATTAGAAATACGGGACACTCTTAAAATCTCACTCTATATTACTATATATATAAATTTATACATGCTCCCTACACACCCAGACCAATATCTGTACTAATAAAAGGCAAAGCCCTCACTGACTGACTGACTGACTGACTGACTGACTGACTCATCACTAATTCTCCAACTTCCTGTGTAAGTAGAAGGCTGAAATTTGGCAGGTTCATTCCTTACAGCTTACTTACAAAAGTTGGGCAGGTTTCATTTTGAAATTCTACATGTAATGGTCATAACTGGAACCTATTTTTTCGTCTATATACTATAATAGACTTCTGCTCGATGCCCGTGGGAGGTGGAGTTACGCCTCCCACGTAAATTAGTGCCTGCCCATATAAGGCCGTCTGTCAGCGGCAATCCAATAGAAACACTGCCACTAAATATTCACGGGTGAAGGACTGTGCTTATGCAGAGGAAGATGAGATGGTCAGGGTGGTGTCTGGCACATAACTCAGCGAAACTGCGAGAGAAACTTTTAAGTGCCGGGTCTTAGCTGACATTACATACAGCCGTGGGGTGGAAAAAGTCAATGTCCCGCTAAAGGAAGACAGTGTAAAAAAAAACCTGTGCATGCAGTGTGTCAGGTCTCAGATAAAGAGGAAGACGAGCTGTTTATTGATGCAGTAAGAAACGAATCAATGAATGAAACCTGTCATCTTTACAACGATTGACAAACACAGAATGTAACTTGAACACAACACATCCTACAAATACGAACCTGATTGAAAGAAATAATGATAATCAAATCCTTGATGACAGCAACACTCAGTAACACTCACAAAACAAATACTGTATATTGACAGTCATGTTACGTTATTTTTCAAATGTCTTTTTCATAACTTCTTTAACACACTACTTCTCCGCTGCGAAGCGCGGGTATATATATATATATATATATATATACATATACCCCAATCTACATACTCTCAAATAGACAAACCACACGCCGTGGCGCAATAGTAGAGGCTTCACCTCTAGCGCCGACATCCAAGGTTCAATTCCCGAGAGGGGGTGCACTGAGTGTGTACGTGCGCTTCCCAATTCATTTTACCCTTGCACCCCCTTAGTTTGAGACGTATGAAAAAATATGCGGTTAACGCAGAAAGACAGATCACCAATTGAAGCTTTATGAATAATGGATACTTTATTCGCCATCAATGATTATTTTGGTAAAGCCATACTCAGTGTAATCATTAGATGAACGGTAAAAAAGTAAGAGCGAGGGGAGGATGACTTATTGAGGCATGCAGGCTGTAGTGCGCGTCAACTCTATCTGAATTGCGCGATCACATTTGAAAAAATATATCTTTTCAAGTTCTATTTAGTCAACACAAATATCTTTGGTTGGAATGTAAGGCAAATTTACTCTTTACATTTGTATGGTGAAGAAAAATTTATGCAATGATGCCTACATTTAACTTACATTCCTACCAAAGATATTTCTGTCGACTAAATAAAAATTCCTTCTATTTAAAATTTAAATAGAACTTGAACAGATACAATAGTTTATGATATCCACGCAGACTTGCACGTAAGTGCGGGAGTCATTCGTTTTAACAAGCAGCGTATTGCACTGATACAAAATAGCCTGCCCATTTAAGTATTTAGGAATGGATAAATAAATGAAGATTTTGTACAAATAATGTTTTCATTTTTCTTTCTTCATGGATTCTGGCACCCCTGGCAACAGTTGCTCGCACCCCAAAGAGAGTGTGTGTGTGTATATATGTGTTTGTATGTATGTATATGTGTGTATATGTAGATATGTATATATATATGTATATATATGTGGATGTATGTGTATATATGTATATATAGCAGAATACCCGCGCTTCGCAGCGGAGAAGTAGTGTGTAAAAGAAGTTATGAAAAAGAAAAGGAAAAATTTTAAAAATAACGTAACATGATTGTTAATGTAATTGTTTTGTCATTGATATGAGTGTTGTTGTCATATCTATATCTATATCTATCTATATATATCTATATATATATATATAGCAAAATACCCGCTTGGCAGCGGAGAAGTAAAAAGAAAAGGAAACATTTTAATAATAACGTAACATGATTGACAATGTAATTGTTTTGTCATTGTCATGAGTGTTGCTGGCATATATATATATATATATATATATATATATATACACACATACATATATATACATATACATATATACACATACTGTATATATACACACACACATATATACATACTGTATATACAACATATACATATCTACATATATACTGTATATACACATATATATACAAATCTATATATATACTGTATATCTACATAAATATATATTAGGGGTGGGACTCGATTAAAAAAATTAATCCAATTAATTAGAGGCTGTGTAAGAATTAATCTTGATTAATCGTATGTAATCGCACACGTAAATTTGCCCCAAATCGCAAATGTTTTTTTTTTTAATTTAAAACGGTTTTAGTGGGCGACAGAATCAAATAATAGACATGGACATGAATATTGTAAACTGAAGCTGTTTTAATTTCTGAAAAAAAGCTTTTAAACTGCATTTGAATTCAAAACAGAAACAAAAATATCATCCCTGGTTAAAATTGGGCAGACTTAAAAATAAAGTGGTAGTTTAAGTACTTTAAGTACATTTTCAGAATAGTATTGTCTTTAAATAATAATAACCAAAATTTCAACATAAAGTGCAGTTTTCTTCTTAAAAAATAAGTCAGAAACATAAAAGGTAATTTGACCAACTTACTCTTTAAACTCTGAGTAACATTAGCCAAAATTATTTTGTACATTAGGCTAAAACAGTGTGATCATTGAACATTTTGTAATTAGATGTATTTAGAATTACTAACGGTCACGGAAGTCCAATGATCCCCAGTAAGAGCCACAAAGTCCGCTTTCTGTAATGCATCTAATTTTGCTTGCTTTTCAGTGTGCACAAAACCATGCTTTTATCAAGGCTTCTCGGGTAGTCGAAATGATCAGTCGTAAGAACGCGCTTTATTCCTAACATTTTTGTAGCTGTGATGTGTGCATCAGTGTAATGGATGTACCAGGAAATCATGCATTGACAAAAGTTCCCGTTTGCTTGGAATTGAAAGTGTGATTAAATCGTTATTTTTAACGCGTTATGGAGTACATGCATCGAAGCTTCTCAGCTGTGCTTGTGCTAAGAAAGGGAAAATTTTAAAAATAACGTAACATGATTCTGCGTTAACCTAATATTTTTCATACGTCCCAAACCAAGGAGATCGAAGGTAAAATGAATCAGGTAGCGCGTACATAGTCAGTACATCCCTCTCGAATCAACCTCGAATGTCGGCGTTAGAGGCTTAAGACTCTACAATTAGCCACAGCGTGTGGCTTGTCTATGCTAAAGTATGTATTGTAGATCGGGTATATATATACATTTATATATATATACCGTGTACTGCAGTGGAGAAGTAGAAGTTATGTAAAAGAAAAGGGAACATTTTAAAAATAACGTAACATGATTGTCAATATACAGTAATTGTTTTGTGAGTGTTATTGAATGTTGCTGTCATCAAGGATTTGATTATCATTATTTCTTTCAATCAGGCTCGTATTTGTAGGATGTGTTCAAGTTACATTCCGTGTTTGTCAATCGTTGTAAAGATAAGAGGTTTCATTCATCGATTAGTTCCTTACTGCATCAATAAACAGCTCGTCTTCCTTTTATCTGTGATGTGACAAACTGCATGCACGGGTTTTTTTACACTGTCTTCCTTTAGCAGGACATTCACTTTTTCCACCGTGTGCTTTGTTTCGCAGTAGCTGCACTTATGAATATGATTGTATGTATAAGGCGCTTCATATTTTTTGCTGCCTTCTCAATTGTGTAATTCGGTTTTTGTTCAGCACTCTTTGGAACTGTTGCTTTTTGTCTGCGCATTGCGCCAGTTCACGTGAGCCGCTTGGTGTTCTTGCATCGAAGGTTCCCAGCTGTACTGGTGCCATCTCGTGTAATGTCAGCTAAGACCCGGCACTTAAAAGTTTCTCTCGCAGTTTCAATGAGTTTGTGCCAAACACCACCCTGACCATCTCATCTTCCTCTGCATAAGCACAGTCCTTCACCCGTGAACATTTACCGGCAGTGTTTGTATTGGATTGCGCTGATGGACGGCCTTATATGGGCAGGCACTAAATTACAAACGCTAGTGGCAGCCTGTCTATGAACTTAATTTAATATAAACTTACGGTTCACGCCGTGCTTTGTTTCCGCAGTAGCTGTACTTATGAATATGCTTGTATGCATCATTTGCTTCATAATGTTTTTCTGCCTTCTCAATTGTGAAATGGCGTTTTGTGCTCATCGCTGTTTGGAGTTCTTCCTTGTTCTCTACGTACTTACGTAGGAGGCGTGATGATGTCACACGAAACTCCCCCACGCCATCTCCAACTCAAGACTCCATTACATTATATGGGGAAAAATAGCTTCCAGTTATGACCCTTATGCGTAGAATTTCGAAATGAAACCTGCCCAACTTTTGTAAGTAAGCTGTAAGGAATAAGCCTGCCAAATTTCAGCCTTCTACCTACACGGGAAGTTGAAGAATTAGTGATGAGTGAGTGAGTCAGTGAGTGAGTCAGTGAGTGAATGAGTGAGTGAGGGCTTTGCCTTTTATTAGTATAGATATATGTATGTATGTATATATGTGTGTGTGTATATATATATATGTGTGTATATGTGTATATGTATATATGTATGGATATGCATATATATATGTTTATATGTGTGTATGTGTGTGTATATATATATATATATATATACTAGCAAAATACCAAGGCAAGCTGGAGAAGTAGTGTGTTAAAGAAGCAATGAAAAGAAAAGGAAACATTTTGAAAATAACGTAACCTGATTGTCAATGTAATTGTTTTGTCACTGTTGTGAGTGATGAGTGTTGTTGTCATATTATATATATATATATATATATATTTACACACACACACACATAAACATATATATATATACATATCTATACATATACACATATATACATACATATATATATCTACATATATACACACACATATATACACACAAATACATATATATATATATATATATATACATATATACACACACAGCTATTTCGTATCAGTGCAATACGCTGTTTGTTAAAACGGTTGACTCCGCTCTTACGTGCAATAACAAATCAAATCATTCAGTTGTCTTTGCTCATATGTCATTTTAGAGCTGGACGCCTGGCATCTTTTTTTGCCCACAAGTTCGTTTCTGTTTGGTGTGAGGTTCTGCGTTGTGGAGATTCTCAGGATGGTTTGCAGGTGCTCATCAGTGAGGCGACTCCTGTGTGCAGTTTTGTTAGTCTTTATCACTGAGAAGAGCTTCTCACACAGATATGTGCTACCAAACATGCACAAGGTTCGAGCCGCATGTAGACGGACTTTTTTTGTTCTTCAAAGTCACCAAAGCGCCGTGCAAACTCAGTGCGCAATAACTCTAGCTTCCCAATAACTTGCAGCATCATAAGGTAGACTTGATTAACGCGGTAAGTGTTCGGCAAGGCAGCTGAAGCGCTGCATTATGGGATCTGTAGTTTATTGTGTTACCAGCGCTTCATATACCCGGGCCATTAATAACAATAATACAGTATATAAAATGATCTCGCGGGCCGGATATAATTACGCGGGCCAGATGTGGCCCACGGCCCTTGAGTTTGACACACATGGACTAAATAGAACTTGAAAAGATATATTTTTCAAATGTGATCGCGCAATTCAGATAGAGTTGACGCGCACTACAGCCTGCATGCCTCAATGAGTCATCCTCCCTCGCTCTTACTTTTTACCGTTCATCTAATGAATACACTGAGTATGGCTTTACCAAAACAATCATTGATGGCGAATAAAGTATCCATTATTCGAGTATGTAGATCGGGATATATATATATACATATATATATACCCGCGTATCGCAGCGGAGAAGTAGTGTGTTAAAAAAGCTAGAAAAAGAAAAGGGAACATTTTAAAAATAACGTAACATGACTGTCAATATACAGTATTTGTTTTGTGAGTGTTACTGAGTGTTGCGGTCATCAAGGATTTGATTATCATTATTTCTTTCAATCAGGTTCGTATTTGTAGGATGTGTTGTGTTCAAGTTACATTCCGTGTTTGTCAATCGTTGTAAAGATGACAGGTTTCATTCATCGATTCGTTTCTTACTGCATCAATAAACAGCTCGTCTTCTTCTTTATCTGAGACCTGACACACTGCATGCACGGGTTTTTTACACTGTCTTCCTTTAGCGGGACATTGACTTTTTCCACCGTGTGCTTTGTTTCCGCAGTAGCTGGATTTATGAATATGCTTATCAGACGCTTCATATTTTTTGCTGCCTTTTCAATTGTGTAATTCGGTTTTGTTCAGCTCTTTGGAACTGTTGCTTTTATCTGTGCACGCGCCAGTTCACGTGAGCCGCTCGGTGTACATGCATCGAAGGTTCCCAGCTGTGCTGGTGCCATCTCGTGCTATGTCCATGGCTGTATTTAATGTTACCTTAGTCCTGGCACTTAAAACTTTCTCTCGCAGTTTCGCTGAGTTTGTGTCAAACACCACCCTGACCATCTCATCTTCCTCTCCATAAGCACAGTCCTTCACCCGTGAATATTTACCCGTGGCAGTTTGCTATTGGATTGCCGCTGACGGACGGCCTTATATGGGCAGGCACTAAATTACAAACGCCAGCGGCAGCCTGTCTATGAACTTAATTTAAAGTGTAGGTTTACATCGTGCTTTGTTTCAAGTAGCAGAACTCATGAATATGGTTGTATATGTCACTCGCCGCTTCTTATTGTTTCGCTGCCTTCTCAATTATATAATGCATGTTTTCTTCAGCGCTTTTTTGAGGTCTTCCTGGTTTTCTATGTACTGCGTGATTACGTGGGAGGCGTGATGATGTCACATGAAACTCCGCCCCCACGGCGTTGAAGCAAATCTCCATTACAGTAAATGGAGAAAAACTGCTTCCAGTTATGACCATTACGCGTAGAATTTCGATATAAAACCTGCCCAACTTTTGTAAGGAAGCTGTAAGGAATGAACCTGCCAAATTTCAGCCTTCCACCCACACGCGAAGTTGGAGAATTAGTGATGAGTCAGTGAGTGAGTGAGTGAGTGAGTGAGGGCTTTGCCTTTTATTAGTATAGATATATATATATATATATATATATATATGACAGCAACACTCATCACTCACAACAGTGACAAAACAATCACATTGACAATCAGGTTACGTTATTTTCAAAATGTTTCCTTTTCTTTTTCATTACTTCTTTAACACACTACTTCTCCACTGCGAAGCGCGGGTATTTTGCTAGTATTATGTAAAAGTGGAGACATAAGTTAAAAACATAAAGCAAGGATTTTAATGGGTTATGAGGAAAACAAAAGTAAAATCATTTGAAAATTATTTAATACAAGCTAAAAAAAAATTCTGTAAAAGTTAAATCATTTGAAAATATTTATTTAATACAGACAACAGAGAAATATAATTATTTAATACAAGCAGTTAGAAAACAAGTGGGCCGTGGCAAGTAATAACAACACACTTTGTTGCCAGTCACTGTTATGTTGCAATGCTGATACTGAACTGCACAGCAGCGCGGCTGGAGAGCACAACGGTAAGAGTGTCGCCGTCCTCAGCTAACCACAGCAACTGAACAAGTCGTAAACAGGCAGCAAACACTCGCTTCCTCGTTACATTTGGGATATTTTCATCAAGAGAATCTGAGAAAAGAAAGTATAATTACTTATAAAGTTACAACTAAGTACCATAAGAAGGTAGTAAAGTATATTTTTATTACAAAATTTGAAAATGAACTAAATACGGGACAGGTGGGTGTCCCTGAAAGGTCAATACGGGACAGGGGACAAAATGATCAAATATTGGACATGTCCTGTATATAAGGGACGTCTGGCAACCCTATACTGTGCATTATTATGGCCAAAAAACATATGCATGTGGTGCTGGAATTGTCACAAAAAGTTGAAATTCTGAAACATTTAAGAAACAGCAAAAATGCTTCAAGTATTGCTTCAATTTACCAAGCAGGAAGAACAACAGTGAACAATATAAAGTGCGATGCCAGCAATATTGAAAAAGTGTCGAAAGTGAAAACCACTGAGAGTAAAGTTATTCTGCATTAATGGTAATGTTCTTCTGTATTGTAGTTTTCTTTTTAAATTCTGCTATATTATGTTTTGTTAATATATTGTGACGTGCAGGCAGCTTGTGATGTGCTGTGCAATAACCGAAAGGGTGGAATGAAAGCTGTAAGTGATGGGACTGGGTGAAGGACTTCTGTTCTGTAAAGGAGCGGACTTGCCTCTTAGGAGATGAGTGGCAGAAGATGTGAGGAGAAACAGGAAGGAAGTTTTGAGCAATAAGCAGGAATGGTTGTGGTATAGAAAAAGACAGAACGTGAGTGGCAGGAGATAATTATTGGTAAGGAAAGCTTTCTTTTCTTGTTTTGGAGATGTGCTCCATAACTCAGATAACGGAGTATAAGACAGAGCACCGTTTGTTACGGAACAAAGACTCCAAGCAAAATGTAAAAAACTCCAGTAATGTACCTCTATACAATATTATATGAATTAATTCATTTTGTTAATACTATATTAGATTTTGTTATTATAGTTTTGTAAATAAGTAAGACTATTTGCTAAACTAATCTACCATACTGTATATCATTTTTAAATAAGCTGTCCACAGCCTTGGTCCCGAACCCTGATGGATAATCAAGGTTTTACTGTACTTTGAAATAAGGAACTAAGATAAAAATGGAGGATGTAGGACAGTGACGGGTTCTGTTGTTCATGTACTTTAACAACCATCATTAGTTAAGGAAGCAGGAGGGGCGGCAGTATTAAGTTTGGATGTGCATGCAGACTGATTTGTTTGTGGTGTACAATAAACTGGGGACATCTTTCAATAATTGTGACCGCTCGTCATTCTCCCCATCACTTGTGTCTGTGACTCTTTCCCACACTTGTCTCTGTCACAGTTTTGATGGCCGATAAATTAAGCCCACAAGCTAACCCATCACTATCTGAGATGGGACCGTCTTGTTGCAGGCAAACAAGCTCAGGGCTCCCACTGATTCCACGTTATGGTGAATTGTATTTATGATGCACTTTATTATGCACTCATGATGGCCAGTCTGTGAAGAATTGTCCAACATGAAACTGGTCCATGATTCAAAAAAGGTTGAAGATTACAGCATTAAAACACATAAGCGATGGCCAGTAAAGCAACCACTCTCCATGTGTTTGTGTCACACTGTTCTGAGCAATCAATTTTCCTCCCACATCCTAAAAATGTACAGAATCGCTTGTCCAAAGTGTATAAATTGGCCTTGTATAGCAGATGTTTGGAGAGTGTGTCCTGTGACGGCCATCACTGTGGACCTAAGCTTAGAGGCCTCTCAACCTCCATACATCTCTTTAACCAAAACGCCACTGGCTTTTTACATACACGAAATACTGTAAATTATTCTAGAGACTTCTTCACACTTTGTATTGTGGCAGCTACACATAAAGCCTTGGCTGGAGCCTTCTGGTAGCCATCCATGTAACTGTATGTGACTGAAACTGACCCTAGCCACGTCCACGTTTCTGCTGGCCCATGCACTCCCCTAATGCACAATCTTTGAGTGCCCCCATTAAAACTCCAATGAGTGCAGGCCTCTGGTGGGTCTGACAGCCCACTAGGACTATATTTCCCCTCTCCACCAAAAGGATCCTTGATGACTCCAACCTTGTGACCACTCATGTGGCCTTGTTAGACTGCACTGCTCTAAGGTGCCCATCCATGACTTAAACCCTCTAGTAATGGAGGTTTGCTTGACGTGCGAGGTTTTCTTGTGAGCCCTGTGGTCAAACTCTCTAATACGAATGATCCCTCCATTCTCTTTGGTTGCTGTCCATACCTGTAGCCATGTGGTGACCTGGTTATAGTCTTATGATCATCTACAAAATCCTTTCTTACACAGACTCTCTGGTTGTCTTGATGTCATTGATATTTAGAAGACCTTCTATGACTTTAGTTCACATTTTCAGCAGCCTTTTACCCACGATGTGAGCACTTTGTCCTTCCTTTCCACATCTTAGGAAAACCTCTTGAGATTCAAATTACTTTAAAAGATTACTAACTTCTGACCACCTGTATTACCTCTGATAATCCATTTGGCCCTGTTAGTATCAAGTGCCCTGGTAGCCCAGGAAAACTTCTCTGAGTTTAGCATTATAACTCTTTGGGCAACTTCCTATAACTCATGGCCTCCTGAGAAGCTCTAAGCCTTCATGCCTTTTGGCTTGGGTGACCTTCTGCAACTTGAGCCCTCAGGTCCCCTGTGCAGCTCTCATCTGTGGAGTCAGGTAGCCATCACTGATCAAATCCTCCTGTCCAGCCTGGAAGATCTTGTACTATGTAATCTCTCTGATGACATAAGTGACCATGGTGGATTAATTTGCACTGGTAGTCCAGGAGACCTTCTTCAGTAAATGTCTCTTCACTGCCTAAGAAGACCATCTATGACTCTAGCCTTCTAGTCTACAGCGTGACCCTCTATGCTGACCCTCTTCACTATGACCCTCTGATTTTCCACTTGACCATCTATAACCTGGGCCCTCTGGTGCTCCAAGTGATCCTCCATTCCTTTAGTAATCTGGGATCTTAAACAATCACCAATAGCTGGATTGGTTTTCTTGGTGGTTCCCATTAAACACGTGACTTCTAATAAATCAGGAGGATGAAACAATGATGACTTGCTGACTAGGTGCTGTAAAAACACCAATTAAGAGTGCAAAGCCCCAAGGAAGGTTCGCTTTGATGTGTTTGCAGCGCTGTGCACCTGATTGGATTCAAAGGTTTGGGAGGTCACTGAGCTGTGAGAAGGTAATTCTGATCAATAGTCCATCAAAGTCTCAGCAGGCTGCACCTAGTGTCTGCAGTTATGCTGGGCAGTGGGCCATGACAAAAATAAAAAGCAGTTCTTTGAATAAATAATCTGCTGGCATCTTCAAATCAATACTTCGCTTTCATCAAATGTGCCGTGCAGTCAGGGAAATGTCGTTTTAAAAAACAAGCTGCTGCCGTGAATTCACCCAGCTGTCGAGCTCTTGTGTATGTACGCTCCACACAGGAGATGTGGCATCAGGTTCAACAGGGAACATCAATGGCAGAAGGGAAGGAGAAGAACAGGACAAAGCGACACAGGAAAAAAATGAGAAATGGAACCTGTTACTGAATAAACTGGCCATCAGAAGAACAAACTTGCACAAAGTATTCTGAATTTCTTTGGATCGTGTCCACCCTGGTTTCAGTTTTTCTTTTCTTCTGCAGCGTACTCTATCTATCTATCTATCTATCCTGATCTGAGCCTCTAAAGATGGCCTCTTTGGATAATTCTCGCAAAATAGTTGACAACAGGAAGTGTACGGCCTGTACTTTTTCAACCCTTGGATTTACTGTAGAGACCAGAAGAATATAACAACCAAGGTCAACTTACTGTTCCAAAAAGTAAAATCGGCACCTTTGTTTTATTACTCCATAACTATGAAAAGTTTTTGCCCAGATGAAGGTAACAACAGAGGTAGAAGTTGAACATCAGCTGCCAGCCCACCCTCCCTGTACCCTTTACTGACAGGTATATGTCTTGACGGGTGCAAAAGGGGGGGTCTTGCCCTGTGAAGGACTAGTTGGCTTGAAATGAAACACTGCTGACATGTCATCAATAATACATGGGGGCCTCTTACTGAGCAGATAATTTGCTGAAGGGCACTTTGGTGTCCTGTGGTGGCATTAGCACACTGGTGATAGAGCACTTTTGGACCCCGCAGTCCTTTTGTCACTGGGCACACACCGTGGCGCTAACCCAAAGCATTAGGAGAACAATTACATGACGCTATTTCTGTGCGATGGTTTCCTGCCAGTGCCCCTGAAGTCCACATCTAAGAAGATTAACACAAACTAAAATATCCATCCATCCATCCATTATCCAACCCGCTATATCCTAACTACAGGGTCACGGGGGCCCGCTGGAGCCAATCCCAGCCAACACAGGGCGCAAGGCAGTAAACAAACCCCAGGCAGGGCGCCAGCCCATCACAGGGCACACACACCCACACACCAAGCACACACTAGGGACAATTTAGGATCGCCAATCCACCTGACCTGCATGTCTTTGGAGTGTGGAAGGAAATCAGAGCACCCTGAGGAAACCCACACAGACACAGGGAGAACATGCAAACTCCACGCAGGGAAGCAAACCCAGGTCTCCTAACTGCAAGACAGCAGCGCTATCTACTGCACCACCGTGCTGCCCCCAAACTAAAATAAAAAGTTGAAAAGTTGATCCTCATTACATGGCACTGTGGCCAACGCTGTTTCTTCAGATCCTGTGTTTGGTTGTCATCTGTATGGGATTTTCATGTTTGCCCCACGCCAGTGTGGGTTTTCCTGCCACACCCGTTTAATTTAATTTGTGGCTCCATATTTGCTCTGTGTCTTTGTATTGGGTCTTGCGATAGACTGTTCTGTCCAAGGCAATTCCCTACCCTATAACCCACACTGCATTAAATGGGTTTGATAATCCATCCACCCATCCATTCCCAAACCCACTTATCCTGAGCAGGGTCCACGAGGTTTCAAGTAATGGAAACACACAAAGAGTACAGAGCACATCAGGTAAGCTGATTTGTCTTTTCTATTGAGCAAAATGAAGTTCTGTATTTTAATACATTCTTGGTCCTGAGTATGACGTTAAACTCTACAGTATCTGCCCCTGGAAAGGATCTTCCAACTTACAAGGCAAACTTGGGGGTTGGTGGCAGGATTGGCACTCCAGCCAACCTAAAAACTTCACGCAACCCTGAAACAGCAGACAGAACTCCTCTCTGATGTCCGCAGGACTAAGTCTGCTGCAGCCACTCACGGGAAGGCTGCTCGCAGTATGAAGGGAATGGGGGAAAGACCTCGGGAGCCTGGAAGAGTCAAAACCACCGGAGAGCCAGTGGGGTCAGGCCTGTTGGGGATCGGAACTAGTGTGGTGTGGAGGTGTTGCCCACTGTACTGCAACACTTGGGTCCTAATTTGAGGGAGCCTGTCACTTGCGGTGGAGTTTCGTAAACACTGCTTTCTCTGAGGTACTCAGACCTGGGACTGACCAGATCTCTGTAGATGGGTACACCTTTTATTGGTCTGGTCGCTCTGATGGCTGTTATACTCGGGGATTAGCTGTTGCGTTGGTGGATCAGCTCCTTTCAACAAGAGTATTTGGAGACTCAGGTTAAGGCCCTCTCTGGGTGCCTTATCTGTGGGCTCAGTGTATGCTCTGACCGTGATGAGTGATGTTTCAGTGAGGGAGACATGTTATTCACAGCTTTGTTTGATTGTTGATGGGTGCCCACGAAGTGACACTCCTCTGGTCATTGGTGACTTCAGAGTGAGCACCGGCACTGACAGGGCTGGCTATGGGGATTGCGTCAGTCTCCATGTCTCTCACAACTGTGGTGAAAGTGGCTTCATGTTCCTTGACTTTGCAAATGGTAAAGAGCTGCAGATTGCTGGATCCTGGTTCCAGCACCCTGAGCCAAGTTGTTGGACTTGGTACTCCAATACTGGTGGTGCCATGAAGGAGATCGATCACATCCTCGTGGGCAGATGCTGGAGGCTCCTAAAGAACTGCAGGGTTTATAGAACTGCCCAGTTTGTGAATTCTGACCACAGACTTGTTGCTGCTCTGAAGGTCCAGCTTAGGTTCAGTAGGCTACAACATACTAGGAAAATGAAGCTGGACCCGGTGAGACTCCAAGGTCAGGCTGTATCTAATCTGTTTGCATGCAGTTTGTGTGAGGAGCTTGCAGACTTCGGTGTGACTATGGTGTGACTATTGATCCTAATGTGATGTGCAAGACCTTCTGTGACAAGACCCTGAAGATTGCTAAGGGTTGTGTTGGTGTTCCCAGAAGGAGGTATTTCATCTTGAAGGGCATCTTGTATATTATTGAGAGGAGTCACAACGCACAGTTTGATGGTAACTCCAGTCTGTACCAGAAACTGAGAAGGATGGCTGCAAGGCCTCTGAAGGCAGATAAGGAGGTGTGCATTAATGGAATCTGTGAGCTAGTGACCCACATCCTGCTTACAGACTTACGCACATTTGAATCTGCTCCTTGGACAGTCACAGTCAGAGCAGGTGATGGTCCAGTCCTTACGGATGACACTGCAGTTGTGACCTGCTGGGATGGCTACTTTGAGCAGCTGTTTAAAGCTGATCCTCCAGGTAGGATGTTGGACATCTCATGGTTCTTGAGGCTGATCGTCCAATTAGCTGTGAACCACTCAGTCTCACTGAGATTGCACAGGTGGTGAACCAGCTGAGGGTAGGAAAGACTGCAGGGATCTGTGGTATCCAGGGTGAACTTCTCCAGGCTGGTGGTAAAGTTGTTCTACTGGCATTGCAAGTAATCTTAGCTTCCATTTGAGAGATGCACATCATCCCAACTGACTGGAAAATGGGACTTGTCATCCCTATCTGGAAAGGGAAAGGTGATCGCCTGGATTACAGCAACTACAGGGTGATAACATTGCTGTCTGTGCTGAATAAGTTCCTTGCTAGGGTCATCCTCAATAGGATCCGTGATCACTTGCTCACTTGCCAGCAACCAGTGCAGTCTGGTTTTACGCCTAGGAATTCTACTATTGCCCGCTTTGTGGCACTGAGGGTTCACATCGATCACAAATGCAAAAAAAAGTTTCTTTGCAACCTTTGTTGATTTTCGTAACGCAATCAACTCAGTTCAAGGCAATGCCCTGTGGGATGTTCCGAGACTTTGCAGGATGCCCTTGAAGTTGGATATCATGGCTGGCAGGTACCCTGGTACTGTGAGTGCTGTGCAGACTGGAGGCAGAATGTCTACTCTTTACCCAGTTGATTCTGGGGTTTGTCAGAGGTGTGTTGTTGCACCTACCCTGTTCAATGCGTGCAACGCCAGGGTGTTGGACAGGGATGTCGGTTCCATCAGCTGTTGGCATCTGTTGGTAAAGAAATATTCACTGATCTTGACTTTGCCGACGATGCTGCAATCTTCGTGGAGTCAATGGAGGCTCTAATCGGGGTTCTCAAGAGGCTGAGCGAGGAGTTTGAGTGTCTGGGCTTCCGAATGTCCTGATAAAAAACAAGATGCAGAACTTTAATGACAGCCATCAACAATTTGAATGTCCACCACGTCAAGAGTTTTACTCACCTCAGCAGCATCATTCAGGTCTCTGGTGACTCTTCCTATGAAGTCAGTAGATGGATTAGGAGAGCATTGGAGGGGTCATATGGTCGTTGGATCTGAGATGAAGACTGGACTCCTTTGGAACTGTGTCTCTTCAGAGAATCCCTGGGTACCACTGGTTGGACTTTGTGTTGAATGAGTGGTTGCTCACAGAGTCCCAAATGAGGCACATCGCCTGCATTGTGAGGGAGCATCAGTTAGGGCACTACGACCATGTGGTGTGTAGGTGATCTGGCTTAAGTGATACTCATTGTTGAGGACCCGAGCGACTGGACCAGGCCAAGGGGTCACCCACATAACGCCTGGTTGTGGCAGATAGATGGTCATTTTACAGAGGGTGGGACTGGACCGCATGTCTGCCTGGGGGGTTGCCAACCGGGATCCTGAGCTGTTTCATCATGTGGTGGGTTCGGCAACACACTGTATCAGTGCTTGCTCCCCTAACTGACCTAACCTTGTTAATCATAGGATATTAGAAAACTGTAAAACGTGAACAGGCCATTCAGCCCAACAAGCTGAGCAATCCCATTCACCAACTGTCCAAAATAACATTACGTTGTGTGACAGATAGGGGGCAGTATCGCTCCCTTGAACCCCTGTCCAAGACTCCAGACACCAGGAAAAAAGTCCAATAGTTGACTTTATTTAAATGCCACAGTGCACAAAGCACCCTCTCCTCCACTATACTCATAAATCACACAATAATCACTATCACAAATACAATCCACCACTCCCAGACACGTTGCCCTCCTACCACCCAGCTCAGCTTGCTGTCTGGGAGCTCCTATAGTCCTTTTATATTCCCTGACCCGGAAGTGTTCCAAATCCCCAGTCCATGTGATCTTGTATCACTTCCGGGTCAGGTAAAAAGTCCTTTTTCTTCACCCCGGAAGCACGTCATTCCCCTTGTCCATGTTACTCGGACGTACTTCGTAAGGTAAATAACCGTTGTTCCCCCCTGCAGCGTCTCCTAGTGGCCCCCATGGCATCCAGCAGGGCTGTGTATAAAAACTGCAATGTCCATGATGCCCTGCTGGTCTTCGGGGAACCTCCATACTGCAGAGAGGGCTCCACCTGGCGGCTTGAGGGTATTGGCCGGGATAAACGGCCGGCCATACACCACAGTTGAAATTTGGAGGTCTCTAAAGTCCAACTCTTAACCATATACTGGTAATTTATTCCACGTGTTGATGTTTCTTTGCATGAAGAACATCTTTCTAAAATGTTTGTGAACTTTACAAGTTTCCAACCATGTCCCTGTATTCTTGCTGAGCTCATTTTAAAGTAAAAACTGGGATCTATTGTACTCATTCCTTTCATAACTCCTTCGGTCTCTCCTCATAGTTCACACTTAGTTGCTCTTCACAGGACTTTCTCAAGTGCTGCTATGTCTTTTTATGTAATATGCAGACCAAAATTGCACACAGCACTAATCACTAGTGTGTTATATACAGTAACCTCCTTTGACTTGTACTCCACACTATGTGATACCTAACCTGCTTTAACAGCCAATTAGCGCTTTTTTTATCACTTTAGTACACTGTTTGGATGCTGATAGGTCACATTAGATAGGATAGGATACTTTATTAATCCCAAGGGGAAATTCACATACCCCACCAGCAGCATACTGATAAAAAACAATATTAAATTAAAGAGTGATAAAAATGCAAGTAAAACAGACAATAACTTTGTATAATATTAATGTTTACCCCCCCGGGTGGAACTGAAGAGTCGCATAGTGTGAGGGAGGAACGATCTCCGCAGTCTGTCAGTGCAGCTGGATGGTGACAGCAGTCTGTCGCTGAAGCTGCTCCTCTGTCTGGAGATGATCCTGTTCAGTGGATGCAGAAGAGGCAGTTTCAAGTTTCAGACCTCAAATTGTGTATTTAAATGTAACATTTGTACTTGATATGTGCAATCCTTTACATTTACTTACATTATACTTCATCTGACACAAATCTGCTGATGCCTGTATGCAGTCCAAGACCCTTTGTAACAATTTAGCCAGTTTGGCATCATCTGTCATTTTGCCTGCAGTAGTTTAGAAACCTTAGTGCCGGATAGTAACCACGGGTTGCATGCTTGTCAGAATTTCACTGTGTGCTATACACGGCCCAATACCACCACTACTATTGTGATACGTCTGTTCCTATTTCGGACATCTTGGGACATGATTTGGCTATGTTTTTTCTCAAAAGTGCTTCCAAGAGTCGATCTCAAAGTGAGAGGAAAGCCTTTGATCTGAATTAGACAAAGCAATTCATCACTACGCAGCGAATGAAAACAGGCTGCATGCCGGAGTCACGCGTGCTTATCACTAGAGATGCCATAAATGACAGTGTGAGTCGTCAGTTGACCTCCTGCCTCATTAATTTAAGTGACAGATCTCTTAATGAAGACCAGGCCATTACAGTCTGAGCTGAGCTGATGTGCCACAGCTGCCCTTTAAGACTTAGCACAGTTCCTAAAGGGGCAGACAAATTGGAGTGGGCTTACACAACACAACAAGTGAACTTCAAGGACTGACTTCAGACGCCTGCTTTTGACTGAAATCCTTGGGATGACTGAAGTCACCTTTACCCTGAACAACACAATGAAGCGAGCAGCAGAAGGGAGATGTGAATCTGCAGCTCGTCCTCACAGCAGATTATCTGCTCGTGCTGAATGAAGCATTGTTTCTTTCTAAATTAGAAAACTGTGCATGGCTTTGGTCTTCCTGCTGGCGCAGCTCTTAAGCGACATGCTTTGTCTATCACATCTTACACCTTCCATCAGCAGTCCTCGGCTTATCTATTTCTTGATATCCTGAGCACCACTTGCTCTGGGTGGTGACTTCTTGTGTTTAGGAGGAAGGTGGGTTGTGGAGCACTGCCTGTTACAGATTTGAGGTTTCTCTGGATGCCTGGTGGGGCACAGCAACAGATTTCATTCTACATTTCCTGCTCTTAAAGGATTCTGTCTTTTAATTTGATGTCTACCTTGAGCACTTTGTATGAAGTCTTATGCGCTTCCTAAAAATGTTTATTAGATAGGGGACTCTTTACACTTGTGCCTAATATAATCTTTACATTGTTTTCCTCATTTTTTGCTTTTAACTGCTACAATTTAAACATCTATTCAATTACTTTTTAGGGTATACAATAAAAAAAACAGGCGGCATGGTGGCGCAGTGGTAGCTCTGCTGCCTTGCAGTTAGGAGACCAGGGTTCGCTTCCCGGGTCCTCCCTGCGTGGAGTTTGCATGTTCTCCCCGTGTCTGTGTGGGTCCAAAGACATGCAGGTTAGGTGCATTGGTGATCCCTAGTGGGTGTGTGTGCCCTGCGGTGGGCTGGCACTCTGCCCAGGATTTGTTCCTGCCTTGCACCCTGTGTTGGCTGGCATTGGCTCCAGCAGACCCCCGTGATATAGCGGGTTGGACAATGACTGACTGACTGACAATAAAAAACATGACAACAAGCAATTTGAAAGAGAAACAAACAGCGTAACCCACCTGTGACAGCCCCTCTAACTCCTTTAAAAGGACCCTCGCTCACTTTTCTTTTCAAATTATACATTTTCCAATTAACTCTTTGAGGGCTGAATATTTTTTCCAAAAAACTCAGTTTTCTGAAAAGCACACAAAGCAATGGTTTCACACATAAATCAACCTGAAACATCTGTTACTACATGCTGTCGTGGCTGCGCGGGGGCACCTCGATGGCCAGCAGGAATGCATGGTGGGCTGGCTAGCCTTGACTGTCTTTGCACAGCAGGTGGGCAGCGGTGGCAGTCACAGTGTGACGCAATATGGTTTGTACCTCTCGTCATCATAAGTGGTGGTCCTCCCAGGCGAACACTGCCATAGGCGCATCAGCTACCCAAATGTGTTCAGCACCACGAGATCAGCTGGGGACTGATCGGATGTTGTCGGTACCTCACTTTCATTCTCCATTTCCATCTCCTGATCATTTGCATCAAATTTGAAGTCCGACAAGTCAGAGTCCGATTCAGCAATAATATGTAAAATGTCCATGGAGTATTTTAATTTGCATATCCGCTTTAGTCCCTCGCCAGATGTCGATGCCATTTTAGAAATTGTTTGCTCTTCACTACTCGCGCAGGGAATCTCGGTCAAATTAACAAAGCTGCTTAACTTTCCTTCTAGCAAAGAAAGTTGAACTAAAATGGAAGCGCAAGTTTTGTCACAATTTACAGCCGATTACCGTCCTCTACCCCTGAATTTCGACAAAAGTCGACATCAGCCCTGAAAGATTTGAAAGACTGAATCATCCTTAAGGTTAACAGACCTCACATTGACTGATACTGGGGGTATTCCAGGAGGAGTCTGGGGGATTTGACAGCCAGGACTACCAGATGACCTGAATCAGATGAATATCCATTCAGGGTCAACTGAAAGGCTACACTGGGGTTTTTCCACAGTGTTTAAGGAACTAGAATGGACACCCCCACAATGGACTGGTACAGCAACAGAGTGTGGGAAAGTCAGCTGTACTGAAAAATAAAGAGCTTTAGACATGCAAGTCACAAGTTGAAACTGAATAAAGGAAACATGGCAGGAGCAGCCGCCCCGATATTAAAACAATGCTGAGCACTGACTGACCAGTGATGAGGGCTAACTGACCACATAGGCAGGTGGGGTTCTCATTCGAGAAGTTAGAAAGCGGCACTAAAGAATAATCAGCTTTATTCATTTCTGAGGATCATTCTCATTAAAGACTGACTAACTACAGCAAAACAAGAACGAGGTCGACATTACAATAGGAAGAAAATAAAAAAATCGGGAGAAGGGCCCACCATGGACTAACTGAACAGTGAAGCTCTGATGTGACCCCCAAGCTCTGCGCACAGACTCCCTGGGAGAATGGAAAACTTACCGGATCAATCCCATTAGCCTGACATTTAATGAACAATCATTAGCGTTTGTTAATTACTCTAAAAATCGGACAGCAGTGTGGTGACCCATGAAATGGACATTTACTGAAACAGAGTGTGTAAATGAAGGCAAATGCAAGTAGGCCATGGCCCCATCGGCTTCTTGGTTTCTGCTGTGTGAAGCTTTCAAATAAACTCTACACCTCGATCGCAAGTTGATTTTAATTTTTAGAGGCGATTTCTCTCAAGTCTTATTCATTGTTTTCTAATCTTTGTATTAAGGACTGCGCCCTTAAGCGTCTAACATGGCCCTCTTTGCTTGAAGCAGACGTAGTCATTTTATCAGGTGTAGGGAGTCCAGTGAAATTCTTACTTGCAAGTGCGGCTAACGTCAATCAAGTGACCACTCTTCAGCAGAGGAAACATCCCAATGGAGACACAGAGGACATGGTAACCCCACAGACATAGTAGTTTGAACCCAGGACTGCAGACCTGTGAGGCAACAGCACTAAGCACCAACCACCCACTAATTATCAGTTCACAGGTTCAAGTCACACACTGTGAGAGAGTTGCTTGACCTGCCCACCTTTAAGCAGATGTGAACATTCATCTTGTCTTCTTATTTAAAGGTTTTGGTCAAAAAGGTGAAAACACAACATACACTGAAAGTAGGTGCCACCACAGCGACTCTGAAATAAATGAGATTGCTAGGTGAGCTGTGCTGCCTGCATTTAGAGTGGCTATGGCTCAATGATGAGACTGTGAAAAGACGCTGAGGCACATTTAGCAGAAGCTTCAGTGATGAAGGAACATCAAGTAAAGCAAAGCTGGGGAGAACATGCAGGGGAACACAGCAGCAGCAGCAGCAGCACAGCTCTGATCAAATGTGCACCCAGCTGGCTTGTGATTGTCCTTTGATGAAAGATGACCAAAGCTACACTTTAACCTTAGGGAGTAACCAAGAACGTAGCGCATACACTGCACAGTGATATGTGTCAGTCATTGAGGACACGGGGGTCAACAAGTACAAGTGGAGGAAATGGAATGGAGGAACACGAACCAAACTTGACCACAAATTGGCACATCCATGTGTGCTGCACCCCCAGGGAAACCAAAAGGCCTGAATGCTTGGTTCCAACTGTTACCTGCTTTACTTTGGACAGCAATGTCAATGCCCGTTCGTACTTGGGGCTCGGTGGTGTGGTGGTCGGTGCAGTTGTCTCACAGGAGGGCAGGGTTTAAATCTGTCACAGTCTCTTTATGTGTGACGTTTACATCCTCACAGCAGTAACGACACTCTGAAGGCGTGTAGGTTAGGTTCACTAGTGCCTCTTACTGTTGTCTCGTTGGGCCAGACGTGATTCTCAAACAATCTGGGAACAACTCATTATAAAGTCTGAAGTGAACAGTGCCGAAACCCGCCACTACAAAGGCTCCGCTCACTGGGCTTCTTTCTAAAACACCTACCTCCATTTACTCCAGTTTGCGCATTTTAAACTGATGGGGTTCAGGGAGAGAGCAAAAGAAGCTGAACAAAAGACTTGACACTGAGACAAAATGGAATAATAAAACTGCTGTTATCCATTCAGGAGCTCAGTAGCACAAGGCAACCGGAGCATAATAATTCATTTGTACGTTGAATTGAGAGCTGAGAGATAAGAGACAGATAGACACACACGTCGACCGTTGCAGCTACCTGGCTCCACGCGTTTGAGACCTGCGCCTATCTGCTATGACACCTTTCTATCATTTTGTCTGCTGTATTACTGTACAGCACAACAACAAGAAGTCGAGTTTAGGCGAGCATTGTGGTCTACGGATATGCTATGTGTTAAAACGGCTGCGGCTTCATTCTGGCCTGGCATGTTTGCATTTCCAGTTCCTTTAGTTACTTGTTTAGATGTGCAGTGAGAAGGTGAATGCTGCGCACCTCATCTGGGCTTCTACTGGTGTCGTTATGCAGATTTGTTAATTCAGGTGTTTTCAGGACTGAAATCTGCATCTCCTGTGGCTCTTCATTATCAGCTCTCTTAATGGTAGTCCATTTGACGGGATCTGACACATCATTTATTTTGAATGCATATTTTGCGATTCATATTTTCACAAACATAACTGCCGATTCTTTCAGCCTTTCATCGACTCCTACGCTATCGTAACTGAACTCGTCCACTGATGTCTTCAAATACCAATATACAGTATCTCACAAAAGTGAGTACACCCCTAAGTGAAAAATGTCCAAATTGTGCCCAATTAGCCATTTTCCCTTCGTTAGTGTTACAAGGTCTCAGGTGTGTTAAATTTGGTGTTATCGCTCTCACATTCGCTCATACTGGTCACTGGAAGTTCAACATGGCAAAGAACTCTCTGAGGACCTGAAAAAAAGAATTGTTGCTCGACATAAAGAAGGCTGAGGCTGTAAGAAGATTGCCAACACCCTGGAACTGAGCTGCAGCACGGTGGCCAAGACCATACAGCGGTTTAACAGGACAGGTTCCACTCAGAACAGGCCTCGCCATGGTCGACCAAAGAAGTTGAGTTCACGTGCTCGGCGTCATATTCGGAGGTTGTCATTTGAAAATAGACGTATGAGTGTTGCCAGCATTGCTGCAGAGGTTGAAGGGGTGGGGGGTCAGCCTGTCAATGCTCAGGCCATATGCCTGCCGCACACTGCATCAAATTGGTCTGCTTGGCTGTCGTCCCAGAAGGAAGCCTCTTCTAAAGATGATGCACAAGAAAGCCCGCAAACAGTTTGCTGAAGACAAGCAGACTAAGGACATGGATTACTGGAACCATGTCCTGTGGTCTGATAAGACCAAGATAAACTTAATTGGTTCAAATGGTATCAAGCGTGTGTGGCAGCAACCAGGTGAGCAGTACAAAGACAAGTGTGTCTTGCCTACAGTCAAGCATGGTGGTGGGAGTGTCACGGTTTGGGGCTGCATGAGTGCTGCCAGCACTGGGGAGCTACAGTTTATTGAGGGAACCATGAATGCCAACGTGTACTGTGACATACTGAAGCAGAAACTGGACCACAGGGCAGTAATCCAACATAACGACCCCAAACACACCTCCAAGATGACCACTGCCTTGCTAAAGAAACTGAGGGTAAAGGCACTGGACTGGCCAAGTATGTCTCAAGTCCTAAACCCTATTGAGCATCTGTGGGGCATCCTCAAACAGAAGGTGGTGAAGCACAAGGTGCCTGACATCCACCAGCTCCATGATGTCCTCATGGAGGAGTAGAAGAGAATTCCAGTGTCAATCTGTGAAGCTCTAGTAAACTCCATGCCCAAGAGAGTTAAGGCAGTGCTGGAAAATAATGGTAGCCACACAAAATATTGACACTCTGGGCACAATTTGGACATTTTTCACTTAGGTGTGTACTCACTTTTGTTGCCAGCGGTTTAGACTTTAATGGCTGTGTGTTGAGTTATTTTGAGGGGACAGTAAATTTACACTGTTATTGTATCAATGTGTCATATCTTCAGTGTTGTCCCATGAAAAGATATAATAAAATATTTACAAAAATCTGAGTGGTGTACTCATCTTTGTGAGATACTATATATAATCTGATATTACTAAAAAATTTTTCTCTTGCATCAACATATGTTTACTTTTTAAAACTCGCAATGTGCTCTCCAGACACATGACCCACATTCATATGTTTAATAGGGTCTTTTGAGGAAACCTTTTGACTGTAGATGGTCCATCAGACCAGGTTAGACCAGGCATTGGATTGTAGTGGAAATGTGACACTCAGCGAGCCGTTCTTCACAGGACACACTCACTTCATCTGGGCCACTTTGGATTTCAGGCCACAAAGATACAAAAAGGCACACTTGGATCTTTAGGTGTGATTAGCAGTTGTCCCTCATCTCATGACCCTCAATCACAGGCCTTTTACAAATTGGGATAATGACAGTCAATCCAACAACCAAAGTCAAAACACTCTAAATGCCATTAACTGATTAAAAGAGGGGTCGATAGAGACCTCTAGAACATGGCCCAGCTCATTAGGGCCATGAATGGCATTTTTTTCCCCATCATTACCCATCTAGTCAACACTCCAGGGCAAGGCCACCACAAAAATTCAAAAATTCACAGCAGGGGACAAAGCACATCAATTCTCTCATTTAGCAGTCTCAGGGAGGTTTGTGCCTGTAATGGTTGCACATTCTAAATGTAAATGGCATCAAGATGGTGGGTGGGGGGGATCGGTTGGTGAAGGTAAAATTATTTAGAACTGTAACTCAATGAAGAAATCATTTAGACGGTGAATGAATGCATGAATACCGCAGGAGCTGGTAAAGCGTGTGGACAGCAGTCAAGTGGGCCGCGGCCCTGCTAGTCAGGAGGGAGTTTGATGGCTTAATGGATGTTGGTTAACCTGCTCCATAGCGACCTGAGAAAAATTGCAGGCTTTCATTTTGAAGAATGCCATCCACTCTACCCATACACTGACAGCGTCTACCAGCCCCAGTATCTCCACTTTTCTTGTGCCAGTGTAGACTTTTCATTACCGTATATACTCACGGATAAGTCGGGGCTTGATTTTACCGTATAATTTCTGGTATTCTATAATGTCAGTCATATGAGTCGAATGTGGAAAACTCACGCTATTGGTACAAGAGATTATGATATGCTAACGCCCTCATGAGAGAGGAACCACGGAGCACACAGCCTTTTTATTCTACATATTGTACCCACATGGCCACACGGTGATACCCGAGCTATTCTGAAGCGACGTTTGCACTGTTTTGTGTTTTTTGTATCTCACACCCTCATATACCTTATTCATAAGAGCATCCCTTATCGATGGAGCATTCGATCAGAAGAAAATATGAAGCTGGTTTTAAATTAAAAATCATTGAAGTAGTGAAAGAAATTGATAACTGTGCTGCATTCGATGCTTCTGAGAAACTGATGCGAGATTGGAGGAGGCAAGAAGATGTAAAAATAAAAAAGTGTCATATTTTTGAACGGGCGTATAAGTCGGGGTCTGATTTGATGATCGATTTTTTGGGTTTCAAGACCCGACTTATATGTGAGCATATACAGTAATAATAATAATTGGAGCTCATCAGGTGTACTCTTTGTATTATTTGGCAGGTACTATACAGTAATCCCTCCTCAATCGCGGGGGTTGCATTCTAGAACCCCCCGTGATAGATGAAAATCCGCACAGTAGAAACCATATATTTGTATAGTTATTTTTATATATTTTAAGCCCTTATAAACTCTCCCACACTGTTAACATTATTGGAGCCCTCTAGACATGAAATAACACCCTTTAGTCAAAAGTTTAAACTGTGCTCCATGACAAGACAGAGATGACAGTACTTTCTCACAATTAAAATAATGCAAACATATCTTCCTCTTCAAAGGAGCGCCGTCAGGAGCAGAGAATGTCAAGAGAGAGAGAGCGAGAGAAAAGCAAAGAATCAAAAAATCAATACGTGTGCTTTTAAGTTTGCCGCGGCATTTTTCAGAGAAGTGTCAGTATCTTCTAAGCAAACAGCCTCTGTGCAAACAGCACCTCTGCTCACATCTCCTCCGTCACGCACAGAGAATGTCAGAGAGAGTGAGAGAGGCAGAGACAAGCAAACAATCAAGCACCGCGCGGGAAGCATATCTTATAGCATTGAGGAGTTTTAGTTAATATATAATACATGCTCTGATTGGGTAGCTTCTAAGCCATCCGCCAATAGCATCCCTTGTATGAAATCAACAGGGCAAACAAACTGAGGAAGCGTGTAGCATAAATTAAAAGAGGCATTGTCCGCAGAAATCTGCGAACCAGCGAAAAATCCTTGATGTATATTTTGATATGCTTACATTTAAAATCCGCGATTGAGTGAAGCTGCGAAAGTCGAAGCGCAATATAGCGAGGGATTACTGTATATCATCTCTGTGATCTCCTTCTCACAACTGACAGGGCATGGTGGCTGCCTGTCAACTGGCCGACCAACCACAAGTGTTACCTGGTAGGTGACCACCCAAATATCAGATTGCGATTCAGACGTGTGGCTATAATACTCCGATCTACACCCTGTCAAGTAAGCGAACCAGCCGGTGTGGCACAACGTCTGAGGCTTTGCCTCGGGTGCTGACATCCAAAGTTCAATCCACACAACCAAAAGTGCGTCCCCCTGACGAGCCTTAGTCATGTACTCTTTGTATTATTTGGCAAGTACTACATATCACACACACAGTACAGGCCAAAAGTTTGGACACACCTTCAATGTGTTTTCTTTATTTTCATGACCATTTACAGCACTCCATCACTCTCCTTCTTGGTCAAATAGCCCTTACACAGCCTGGAGGTGTGTTTGGGGTCATTGTCCTGTTGAAAAATAAACTTGACTTCTCCACAACACAACTGCTGGTCCCAACCCCATTGATAAAGCAAGAAATTCCACTAAATAACCCTGATAAGGCACACCTGTGAAGTGAAAACCATTTCAGGTGACTACCTGTTGAAGCTCATCGAGAGAATGCCAAGAGTGTGCAAAGCAGTAATCAGAGCAAAGGGTGGCTATTTTGAAGAAACTAGAATATAAAACATGTTTTCAGTTATTTCACCTTTTTTTGTTAAGTACATAACTCCACATGTGTTCATTCAGAGTTTTGATGCCTTCAGTGAGAATCTGCCAATGTAAATGGTCATGAAAATAAAGAAAACACAATGAATGAGGAGTTGTGTCCAAACGTTTGGCCTGTACTGTATATCTGCCTTAATAAAAAAGGATGCATCTGTCAGTGTGTTCATCCCAATATGTTTCTACTATTTCAAAAGATGGTGCGCCAGAAACGTATTTAGTAATAAAATGCATTGCATTTGTCTATCCAACAGATGGCGCATCACAAACTTTAAAATTTGTTTTAAGTCTCCCATATCAAATGTATAGAAGCTCTGAACCACACAGAGAAAAAAATTATGGGATAGCCCTTAACTCGTATATACTGTATGTACGAGATGTTTTCATGTTCATATGAGATATGTTCAGGTACGTGTGAGATAAACTGAGATTAAAGAAATGACAAAAGTGTGCCTAGGGTTACCTAATTACACCTTTACCAAGGCTATGTCGCTTCAGTTTAACGTCACTTCCATCATTTGTAGCGCAGTGATATAAAAAGCAGATGGGTGGGCTTTTACTTATTAAAGGAGTGTGGGATGGTTGTGTCAAACTGAAGCGCCATAGCCTTGGTAAAGGCGTAATTAAATAGCCCCAAGCGCACTTTTGTAATTTTTTTAATCTAATTTTATCTCATACGTATGTGAAAACATCTTGTACATATGTGAAAGGATCCCTAACGTATGAGATAAGGGCAATCCCATAATATTTTTCACTGTGCAGTTCAGAGCTTCCATATAAATGGCATATAACATGTGCATTGCATTGTGCAGTGCAAGCGTTAACGCTGAGATCTACGTTGATTACTTAGATCTCACCCAGCTAAGGTGGGTAGCACAGCTGGTATAATATATACACACACCCGCTGTGCTAGGGTGAGCAGCCTTTGCCATCTCCACACTGGTAAGACAAATAAGTTAGTTATATGAAACAGAGGGGTCATTTTACACCAACACTAATAAAATCAAATGAGGGCAACTCACAAGCACAACTCAAAAGTAATGAAGAAAATGAAAAGGCCGGTGTCCTGCAGTCTCATGGGCTCTCTAAACAGAAGTTATTGTAACCCCCCTGTGCCCAAATGCCACCAAGCACTCTTCCTTCTTCCCTTCTCCATCACCTCCAAATAAAGCCCCCCACCAAAGTGTGTCCTTTAAACTCCAACTGCAGTGGTGGTCCTCTCTGGACTCCATATCAGGAAGAGGATTACATGGACTGGTCTGAAATGCGGATCTGGTGCTGTACGACTCCCCTTTTGGGCAGCACTGTCATGTGGCACCTGCAGGCCTGGGGCACTCTAGAGAGCATTCTGCCACTTCCACCCAGGCAGGGCCGTTCTCAGTTATCGTTAGTTTGCTGCCCCTAACCCTCATTAAGAACACGATTATCTGTCCATACTGATGTGACCAGAGGTTCTGTTCAGCCTTTTCAGGTCCAGTCCCGGGCCCAAGCTACCTTGAAGCCATTAATGACCCTGCCAAGCCACTGTAGTGCACTGGTGTTGTATTTTGTTTAGTCAAAGTGCTGAAAGCAGAATGCTGGCATTTCAAATGCCCTGTCCAGTCATCACTTACACTAGAGGACTCTGTACCCAAAATATTTACTGTGAAAGAAAAACAAAAAAAAAACAACAAATTAGGACATAAGAACTTTCACTTGTTTTTTGGTAAAAATCAGAATCCTAAACTTCTAAATTTGCCCTTGTGTCTGTTAATCTGTTTTTCATTTATCCATCCCTATTGCAAAATTAGGTCACTGACCGCCCCTTGTAGGCCCACTGGCGCCTTGGCAGGAAACTTGACAAGTGCTTGGTGGGCACAGCAGTGTCTTTAAGCTGTATAGGGAGTCCATTCTGGGCACAGAAATCTTCCATGAAAAATACTCCTGCCATGTTTTATGCCAGGTTAAAGTTAAAAAAAATGAATTGCTGTTACTATAAGGAAAAAAGCAAAAAGGAGAACTAGTGGGTAAGTGCCAGGCTGTAGCCAAACCAGCCTTAGGACCTGCTGGGAATGTGACAGCAGACTCGATGAAGTCCAGGTGTCTGCTCTCGTCCTGCCTGCCCGCCCTTGGCTCTCTGCCATGAGAACTAACCATGCGTACCAAGACTGGGGGGATGCACTTGTGAAAATGGAGTTTCTACAGGAACAGGGTACACGTTTTATGAGGCAGAAAATTCATGAAATAGAAAAAGATTGATAACCCAGAGTGGCATTTTCTGAAGCTGCAGATTGAGCGGGGTCCATTAAACCCGGTGTGTTTTCTCCTTATCTATAATGCTGCTGTTGCCATTGCTGACATTAGCAAATAGAAAGCATCTTTGTGTTTCGCACACTACCAAAGTTAAACTAACCACACATCCACCAGGCCCAGACAGCATTACTGCCCCCTGTATTTTATATACAAACGAGTGCCGGGCTTTGTCACCTCACAGCACCTTCTATAAATAAGCAGGCGACATGGCACCTGGGTGGTCCCTAAAGACTGATGTTCTGTCCAGTCATTTTGACAAAGATGTCAAAAACTTTAAGAAATAGTGCTCTAAAAATTCCCTTGTATTAAATGCAAAGAAAACTAAAGAGATGGGGGTGTCATGGTGGCGCAGTGGTAGGCCAGGGTTTGGGTTTCCTCCCACTGCCCAAAGACATGCAGGTTAGGTGAATTGGTGATGCTAAATTGGCCCGTGTGTGTGCTCGGCCTGCAACAGACTGGCACTCTGTCCCACCACCCTGGTCTGGATTAAGGGGGTTAGAAAATGACGTGACATGACTAAAGAGACAGACATTATGTTTATGAGAAAAAAAGACAGAGGAGCCACATATGGAAATACAGTAAATGGTGAACTAGTAGAATGAATCACATGCCACAAACATTCAAGGGCGGAGATTGACAACCAGTCACGTTTCAATTACCGCATATACTCGCAGGTAAGTCGGGGCTTGATTTTACCGTATAATTTCCTGTATTTTATAATGTCAGTCATATAAGTCGAATGCGGAAAACTCATGCTATTGGTCCAAGAGATTGTGATATGCTAACACCCACCTGAGAGAGTAACCATGGAGCACACAGCCTTTTTTTCTATGTATTGTGCCTACGTGACCACACGGTGATAAACAAACTATTCCGAAGCGACGTTTGCACTGTTTTTTGTATCTCACACCCTCATACACTTTTATCGTAAGAGCATCCCTTATCTATGATGGAGCATTCGATCAGAAGATAATATGAAGCTGGTTTTAAATTAAGCATCGTTGAAGTATTGAAGGAAATTGTTAACTATGCTGCTGCAAAAAAATTTGATGCGTCTGAGAAACTGATGTGAGATTGGAGGAGGCAAGAAGATGTAAAAAAAAATGTAAGCATCGCATTTTTGAACAGGTGTATAAGTCGGGATCTGATTTTATGATCGATTTTTCAGGTTTCAAGGCCCGACTTATATACGAGGATATACGGTAAAGTGCTTTGGATACGGCTGGAAATTCCAAAAAAGGTTGTTTTTTCCTGCATTGAGTCATTGGGGTGGAACAAACATCAGTGCCACAGCTAGACATGGACCTGACTCTTAAAACGCTCCGTCAAAGCCCACACACCCACTGCATACTAAGTTTAAACTGATTCTTACAATGTCGAATAAAATCATCACGATGCAAGAGATCTTGTGTACCCTCGGGATTAGACAGTTTAAAGAGAAGAGGTAACTGGAATACATGTCCATCACTGGCATGGCAGATACATATAGGTGGGTGCAAACTTTTTTAGTATATGTATGTATTTTGTTGCACATGCACTGCGGAGGACCTCCTTACAGGCTCTGTTGAGGTATGTAATACCCCTCTGGGATTGGGGGTCATCTCTGTCTCTCCCCTCAGCGTCGATAAACTGTCCAGTGAGGGCAACTGGCTCTGCTCCTTCCTGTTCAGTCTCCATAAAAGCCAGAGCTTCCCAGAAGGAGGCGTCATACAGGATTTACAGGATACAGGACAGATGCATAAGGGTTAATCCCAACAGGAAGCCCTGGATGACAAGGGAGGTCCAGAGTCTGCTGAAAGCCAGGAATACCGCTTTCAGGTCTGGGGATGGGGCACTTTACAGTGTAGCCCGAGCGAACCTGAAGAGAGGCATCTGAGAGGCCAAGGCAGAGTACAGAAGGAGGAAAGAGGACCATCTGAGGAGCAACAACACCAGGCAGGTGTGGCAGGGTGTCCAGCACATCACCGCCTACAAATCCAGCAACTCTTCGGCCGCTGAGGGAGACGCTTCTCTGGCAGAGGAGCTGAACATCTTCGTTGCCTGCTTTGAGGCGACACCAACAGCAGCTCCATCACAGCCGCCTGTTCACAACAGCAACATACTCATGGTGGAATAGTGTGAGGTGAGGTGGGTGATGACGAAGGTGAAGGACCTGACGGTGTGGCTGGACGGGTGCTGAAGTCTTAGCGGATCAACTGGCTGGAATCTTCACTTGGATTTTCAACCAATCCCTGGCCTAGGTCACTGTCCCATCCTGCCTCAAGTCCTAAATCATTGTTCCGCTGCCGAAAAAATCCATCACGAAAAGTCTGAATGATTTCCGCCCAGTGGCATCTGTCATCATGAAGTGTTTTGAGAAACTGGTGCGGAGTCATATCATCACCTGCCTGCCAGTAGACCTGGACCCACTTCAGTTTGCTTACAAAGCAGAGATCCACGGAGAACGCTGGGGCCACAGCCCTTCATGCCACATGCCCTGACCCACCTGGAGCAGCAGGGGAGTTACGCCAGACTGCTCTTTGTGGACTTCAGCTCGCCGTTTAACACCATCCTCCCACAACGACTGATGTCCAAACTGGCAGATCTGGGACTTCCATCACTCACCTGCAGTTGGATACTGGACTTCCTGTCTGGTCACTCCCAGAGGGTCAGGCTGGGTCCCTACATCTCCACTGCTCTCAGCCTCAACCCCGGGACGCCGCAAGGTTGTGTGCTCAGCCCACACCTCTACACCCTCTACACATATGACTGTGTCCCCACTCACCATAGCAACAAGATCATAAACTTTGCGGATGACACGACGGTGGTTGGACTCATCTCGGGCAAGGAGGGTGAGCTGGCATACAGGGGACGAGGTGGAGCAGCTGTCAGAGTGGTGCACAGTCAATAACCTACCTGCTCCTCAACACCACAAAAACGAAGGAGCTTGTTATTGACTTCAGAAAAAACAAAACTGACATCCAGCCACTCATCATTGGCGGTGTCTGTGTGGAGAGGGTCCCAGTGTTCAGGTTTCTGGGCACTGAGCTGGAGGATGACCTGACTTGGGAGTGCCAACATCAAGGAGCTGCTGAAGAAGGCGCAGCAGAGACTGTATTTTCTGAGAATCCTCAGAAAGAACCATCTCCCAAAAACCTGCTCCTTGCCTTTTATCACTATTCCATCGAGAGTGTGCTCACATACGGACTGTGTGTGTGGTATGGTAGATAGGAAAGACCTCCACAGGGTCGTCAGGACAGCGGAGAGAACAACTGGTTGTACCCTCCCCACTCTGGAACAAATCTACACCTCCTGATGCCGCAAAAAAGCAATAGACATTTCACAGGATTCATCACATCCCGGTCATTGCCTATTCCAGCTTTTGCCAACGGGCAAGAGATACGGAGCAATGAAAACAAGGACAACCCGCCTTAAAAACAGCTTTTATCCAAAAGCAATCATGGCCCTGAACTCAGAATAAAACTGCTTCATATCATTCTCCCAATGTGCAATATAGACCTTAGAGTAAGTCAACAAGTGCAATTTGTATATTTTGTAAAGTACTTTTATTACTATTCGGTTTGTTATTATTTTCTCTCTTCTTGTTTTTTTAATGCTTATGCCTCACACTGAGTTGACTGCACCTTGAATTTTGTTGTTCCTTTGTAAAAGTGACAATGACAATAAAGATCTATCGCAACAGCGACCTGCCAGACAGAGATCCACTACGGAAGTGACCTTGCTCATGGGCTGACCAGTCAAATTATTTTTATTTGAATTTCAGCCCCGCTTTGTGGGACATGCATGGTAAAGAGTGTAATTTTGGTTATTATTTTGGACAATAAACAGGACAAGTTGGCTAGTGCCCCAGCTGCCATTTCTGCACATGGTCACAATTTGCATATTCATGCATGTATGTCTGTTTAGTTCATGTATACATGTTGGTGTTCAGATAGTTGTGGTTTTTATATTCTACTTCTTTCTTTTTTGTTTTTTTGTTTTATATTAAAATCTATGACTTTGTAAGTGTATTTTTGATGCACAATTCAAATTAATTTCCCCATATGAGAATCTGAAGTTAAAGGTCAGTGGGGTCCTAATACTGTGCTGTTCTGGCCAATCAGGGTCATTCAAAAATTAAGAAGGCATAATTTGGGGGTCTCCAGTCATTGATTACATTTAGAAAACACAATTTGGCCAAAATGCAACACCACAGCTAAACACATCAAGGGCGCAATGGTCAAAAAAGGGCAAGTTAATCACTTCCTAAAGTAGTGAAAATGAATGGGGATTAGGAAATGAAAAGAGTTGGAGACCACAAACAACAGACCCAACACATGCAGACCCCCCGCAGTCTGAAATGAGGAGTATGGGACACCGACACTCACTACAGAGCCAAAAAAAACAGCAGAGAGGAGCAGCAAGCAGGAATGAGTGGCTTTGTAGCTGAGATGAGGAATGCAGCGATGGCCAGAAATTCATTGATTCATTCTGTGATGATGTAGAAATGCAGCTGTGGCCATATTAAAAACACATGAATGGTTCTGGGAGTCCTGTTTCAAATTTCACAGCTAAATAAAAAAAGGAAGAATACAATGTTTTTAATTGTCCTTGTGCGCAACATAATACTTCATTGTTCTTAAAAGACAACTTTACGGCCCTGCGTCAAGCCTGGTGGCGTAGCAAGGTGGTACAGTGGTGAGCACTGCAGAGTCTAAACCCTTCCTGTTTTGAAGTGAATTTTCTCCCACATCCTGAAGATGTGTAAGTTAAACTGACTGGTACTTTTAAATCAGCCTCATAGGAGGATGTGAACTCAGCACAGGGACGCTGTCATGCTCGGGGTTCATGCTAGCTTTACCCTCACTGCTGCTGTGAAATGCTTTGGCTTTTCCCTGAACCCGATGGCAGCTGGCATAGCACACTGCTGCAGTTTTACCTCTTGATGTAACGCCTCAGCACACAGAGCTGTTTGCTTTCCCACCACTTCAGATACTCAGTTCTGCTCAGAGGCGAAACTAACATTCTCATCAAACACCATGATACCCTTTTATCCACCGATATGCAGGACTCTCTTTTGATGGCACTGCCAACAGGATTGATGGATGGATGGATAGATAGATAGAACTTTATTTGTCCCCCAGGAGGAAAATTGACCTTTTTTTACAGAAGCTTTTTAAATAAATAAATAAATACACAGCTAGATAAATAATTGTATACACTCATGTGCTAGGATTGTGATATAATGGGTCTGCAGCTTTGAAAGAATGGAAGTTTTTTAAATAAATAATCACCCAGGGGGCATGGTAGTGTGACGGGAGTGGTTCCCGGGTGTGATGCGGGCAGGGGTGTCTCCACACTGAGGTGCACAGGTGCTGGATCACCAGTGTCCGTTACTGATGCTGGGAGGTGCTAATTGCCACACCTGTGCCACGTCCCCATTATGATTAGGAGAAGTGTGAGTGCAGAGATGGAGGAGAAGAAAAAGAAGGAAAAAAAAAGAACGGAGGTTAGTGAAGAGAAGAGGAAGGAGGGACAAGAAAAGAGCCGGTGTGGGAGCGAGCTAGAGCAGTCTTGCTGGAAAGCAGTGTGCCAGGAGGAGAGCCCCTCAGGAGGAGTGTTTGGCTGACACTCGGTGGGCGCAGTAGGAAGTGGTTGCTCCAGCTGAGTGATCTCAAGGAGCTGGAGTGTCCCAGAAGGTGGTTGGCACACCAGGGAAGGCAGCAGGAGTCGGGGAGGTTTGGGGGAGTGAGTCCCAATATGATCGGCACAGGGGAACCCGAGTCTCTGTCCAGTGGCGGCTTTACGTAGACCAGGAGGAGAGCCAGCAGGTAGGGGTGACCCCCCCGATGCACAGCCCATACGCCAGCTAAAAAAAGGCACCACACTGTTAATGAAGGATAGCTTTCTGCCATGGTTTTAACTTACTTTTAAAGAATTATTTATTTATGGATTTTTGAGCACTGCACTTTATTTGGACACTGCTGGCCAGAATGCTCAATTTTGGGCTCAGATGACCACAGGCCTAAGTCTCCGTGAACTTCCCATGTGTTTTCTACCAAGATGTCGTGTCTGCTTTTTGTCTTTGCTCCTGTCCCATAAAGCTGCGATTGGTGAAGGACCAAAGCACAGTTGTTGCCTGTACTGTCTTATCAGTCTCAGCCAGTTGGTAGAGATCTGTTTTGATGTTTTCTGTTAATCAATCCAAAAAGCCTAATTAAATCCACAGTGACTCAATGTTTTACAATATTAAAACGTGAAAACTTCCAAGGGGGTGAATCGTTTTTATCAGTACTGAAAAGTCCGCTTTTACCCACCTCACTACAACTCACAGAAGACATCAATTCTGGCCCTGGAGGTCTCCTGTGTAAAAAGCTAACAGCCTCTCCTCTCTTACTGGCGGTGTGCGTGCGCACACACACACACACACAGCTATCTGTTACAAAAGCAGGACTTGGCATCTCTGCCCATCACGAATCCCATCTTTTCAATAAGATTCCTCAGTATGTGATTTTTAACTGCAGGCAACTCTTTATTCTCTGCTGTCACCAACCAGTTCAAGGGTACGCATCCCCCCAAATGGAGGACTCAATTCATTTAGCATTCAAAGTTTGATTTGCTTTTTCTATTCCCAGAGTGTCTTGCACGGCTCCATCACATATGCCTGGTAACAGGGGCCCTTTACTAGTCATCATCTTCCCAAAGTTTAATCATTTAATATTCTACAGGCAGCATATTCTTTTCTTTATCATTATATATGAAGAATTGGTTCATCAGAAATTCCTTATCATCCATTATACATCCAGTCATTAAGGACATCCACTTAACATAGTAAGGGAGTTGGATGAACATAAACTACATGCAAACAGAAGTTTGATGAGACATCACCCTCGAACAATGAGAGGCTAGTCGGTATCCAATACGTGAAGATGTGTTACTTGTTAAGAGTCAGACAGACAGATCGGTGTTAACTGGGAACAGCCAGTGACTCCTAGAGCTAAAAGAAGCAACTCTATACCTAATCGGGTGAAAAGAATCCACAGAAAAATAGAGCAAATAGGGGATGCCGACTACAGTTTGTCTAAATTATGGAGGCTGGCAGGCAGGAGTCTAATTCTGGATCACGTTACAGATGAACTGGAAGGCCGAGAGTCTACTTGTCTGGTATAAATAAGAAGTAAGTAAACATTTTACTGTGCCAGAGTTTCCAATTTAAACCCCATTTAACAGTTAAGGGTAATAAATCACACACAAAAGTCAACACAATAGCGTCACATCACATGACGGAGTACTCCTTCTTGGTGGAAGGTGGCCGACTACGTTAAGTGGGTGTCCTTAATGACTAGATGATAAGGAATTTCTGATGAACCAGGACGACTCAGTTGGCAACTTCCAGTTGCTGTTGTCTTTTCATTGTTTTCTCTCCGGAAGGGCCAGAGTTAGCTGTCACTCGAGTGACGTCAATAGTTTGATCTTCCATACTGGAAAGAGAAAAGTGGATTATACAGTCATAGCCAAAAGTTTTGAGAATGACACAAATGTCAATTTTCACAAAGTTTGTTGCCTCAGTTTTTATGATGGCAATTTGCGTCTACTCCAGAATGTTCTGAAGAGTGATCAGATGAATTGCAATTAATTCCAAGTCTCTCTTTTCCATGAAAATTAACTTAATCCCAAAAAAACATTTCCACTGCTGTTGTGAAGACGGTCTCAGGGCACCTAAGAAAGTCCAGCAAGCACCAGGATCTTCTCCTAAAGTTGATTCAACTGCGGGATTGGGGCGGCAACAGTGCACAACTGGCACAGGAATGGCAGCAGGCAGGTGAGAGTGAGGCGAAGACTTTGGGAGGATAGCCTGGTGCCAAGACGGGCAGCTAAGACGCCAAAAAAATATCAGGGTCACACTGATATTCTACAAAAGGTACAGGGATTGGACTGCTGGAGTAAAGTCACTTTCTCTGATGAACCCCCTTTCCAATTGTTTGGGGCATCCGGTAAAGAAAAGGTAAATGGCACTACCATCAGTCCTGCGTCATACCAATAGTAAAGCATCCAGAGACCATTCATGTGTGGAGTTGCTTCTCAGCCAAGGGAGTGGGCTCACTCACAATTTTGCCTAAGAACACAGCCATGAATAAAGAATGGGACCAAAACGTCCTTCAAGAGCAACTTCTCCCAACCATCCAAGGACAGTTTGGTGACAAACAATGCCTCTTCCAGCATGATGGAGCACCAGGCCATGAGGCAAAAGTGATAACTAAGTGGCTCGGGCAGCAAAACATTGAAATTTTGGGTCCATGGCCAGGAATCTCCCCAGACGTTAATCCCAATGAGAATTTATGGTCAATCCTCAAGAGGCGGGTGGACAAACAAAAAACCCACAGATTCTGACAAACTCTAAGCACTGATTATGCAGGAATGGGCTGCCATCAGTCAGGATTTGGCCCAGAAGTTGATTGACAGCATGCCAGGGCGAATTGCAGAGGTCTAAAAAAAGAAGGGCCAACATTGCAAATATTGACTCTTTGCATAAATGTAATGTAATTGTCAATAAAAGCCTTTGCAACTTATTAAATGCTTGTAATTCTACTTCAGTATACCACAGGAACATCTGACAAAAAGATCTAAAAACACTGAGGCAGCACACTTTGTAAAAACCAATACTTGTGTCATTCTCAAAACGTTTGGCCATGACTGTATGAGTGGCTCATTCTGTTGCCTCCTCTTTCTCTGCCACATGGTTGCAGAACACCAACCTGTCTGAAGACAGGTCCACTGCACTCATTTAAGTAAACAATTGGTGTATTCGGGTGTCACCACAGTGGTGTAGAAAACTGGGCCGATTTATATAGTAAAGCACAATTGTTTTGTAGCAGAAATGCCAACGGGCACACGGGTTACATTCCCAGTCTGAAAAAGGGCTCTTTCTGTTTTTATTGAGGCAGCTCATACAAGTTACTGATGATCCCAAGTTATCAGAAGAAGAGCTGACCCTGGCCTTTTCACCTGAGCAAACATTGGCATGGCAAAGTCTTACAGGATAGAACTGAAATGGCTGGTGCTACAGGCTTGGGTTTTATTCTCTGAGTGTTGATAGTCTGGATGTTTGCACATTTCCTCCTGTGCCCGTGTCACTCTTCTCTGCTCTCATGAGTTTCCTCCTACTCCCCAAAAACGTGTATCTTAGATAACTTTTGCGTAATATACAGTAAATGTGTGGTTGTGCACTGCCATTGACTGGCACCCAATACCACAAAGATGCCTGCCTTACATGTGACCCTGATGGGTTTCCCGTGACCCTGCAATGTAAAAAAAAAAATAGTTCCAAAAAGGAGCATATGGACAGTGATGTTGAACAACTCTGTGCCTGTGTTATCTGAAGATTCTCCATATAAACTGAATCACTCCTTTCTAATTTTAAGAGTCTGGAATAAAATTAGAATCTGCTGACACTCGTTTAAGTTGTTTCTTTCCAGAAAGCAGAGCAGAGCAGAGCGTTCCTCATTTAACAAGACAAAGTCAAGGGGGCCCCCTGCTGTACATAAACAGCAATGAGGCAACCTCTGCTTTCCCCAGAATTAAGAAAATATCTGTGCTTAGAGACTTACTGTATTTAAAGATGAACCCTCAACACCCTCCACAGCAAAACATCTGGAGTGCATGATGGGGAGTCCAGTCGTTCAAAGCACAGAAGAACAGCTGCTGCTACAACTTCACATCCACTGTGATGAACGTGTTTAATGATAAGCCAAAGAAAACGAACCAATGAACACTCTGGAATTGTATTTCAAACACTCAAAAACACAAAACACTATGGGAGACCCTGATGGAGGACACTGATCCCACAGTGTGAGCACACTGTCTACCGGCCACACAGTGGACTGGCTAACTGAACAAGAGATCCTTATTAGTGCAGAAGCTTTAAAGCCGATTAGCAAGCAGGAGAAAACAATTACATTAGAACAGTTTGGACGAGAACAGGCCATTCAGCCCAACAAAGCTTGCCAGTCCTATCCACTTAACTGATCCAAAACAACATTATGTCAAGTTTTGAAGGTTGCACCACTACTCAGGAACTTATTCTATGTGTCTGTTGTTCTGTGTGTGAAGAAAAACTTCTGAATGTTTGAGCAAAACTTACACCAAATAAGTTTCCAACTGTGTCCCTGCATTCTTGCTCAACTTATTTTAAAGTCACAGTCTCGATCCACTGGACTAATTCCCTTCACAATTTTAAATGCTCCAGTCATGTTTCTGGAGGCACTTCGTTGGCTTTGTCTGTTATAAAGTTCTTTACAATCACAATGGAGATAACAAAGCATGGCCTAGTCACTGTAAGGTTGCACTGTACCGTAAACCACAGCAGTCCAAGACAGCATCGCCATGAGATCACTGTGTAACGCTGCACTTGAGCTGCCAGAGCTCATGTTGTGGAGATATGGAAGTCAACTGAACTCATCAGACCGGGGCTATACATCAGATATGGCATTACATACCTACATGTTAAACATTTTCAAGAAGACAGATCTATTACCCAGAAGCAACCTTGCAACAAAGGGGTCATAAAATGCTTTGCAGGTGACAAGTGACAATTTGACAATGCTGCAGTAACTGGTACATTTGCAGTCGAACCACTGTGGCTTGGAGGGTCATCTTTTTCTTTTTACTATCATTAGTAATCCATAGCAACAGTCTGAAACTGCTTTATTAATCCATTTGGCCTGAAGTGACTGGTAATAACCAAAGGCATATCTTAAAAAACAGCAAACCCCAATAGAAGCTTAACAAGGCCAAGCTCAACTGATTTATGCATTTTGAATCAAAACTGGAAATGGGGCTGATAGAGAAAAGTTTTGGAGAGTATCTTCATTTAAAATCAAAGCAGAATTGCCAGATCACTACATTAACACTTGAGCAAAAACAAAAAGGTAACAAAGAAATTAAGAAAAAGCACAAACTGTTCAGTTTTTTTACTCAAATGCACAACCAGAAATGATACAGACACAGTCGCTCACTTCTAGGCACCACGCTCTAAAAACAAAAAAGACGTGGCAGCTTTAGAGGTTGTTGACCACATGCACTCCTACGCTAAAGGGCACGTCCCACTCGGATGGGGGGGTTCAGTGAACTAAACGACTTTAGTCTCGGGCAGACAAGGCCGTGAGGAGACCTTATTCAGGTCTTCTAAATTATTCAAGATACCAATATTGTTACATGATATCACATCAGGACACCAGTAGAAATTAACGAGGCTAAAAATACGGTATGTCTTCAACCAAATGGTCACAGTAATCTAGAACTACTGATCCCACAGTCATTTAATTGATGAGGACTGGTTTATGATTTAAAACTGTTCACAAAAGATATTTGAACCTGTAAGGTTCTTTATAGATTGGTGGAAAAGACAATACTCGAAAATTCCTAAATTATTAGCCTTGATTTACACATGCACCCCATAATGCTTACCTACGTGACATCTGCTCACCTTTCATATTTCAACTACAATGGTGGCCAAGAACTTGTCACTGCCCCTACCAGGTTACAAATCCAATACAAAGCAACTTCAGAGTACTTCTACAGAGGCCAAGGGTCTATAGCTGCCCCTGAGCACTTTCCCCTCAAAGGGCTACACTTCAGAATACCTTAGCAAAGGCCAAGAGTCCCTTCAAGAGCTGCACTCCTGCTGGGACTTTTCAGATAAACTACCTTTGAAAGGGCTGCACAAATAAAACTGAGCAATATGGCTGAAGCTGGCAATCCTCAGATTCAAAACCTTACATGCTGACTACTTCACTGTCACCCCTGAAAGAGCAGCACAATTCTACAAGAGCGAGCAGAGCTCAGACCTGAGCAACCATGTAAGAGACATACTCTAACGAGGGCAGACTGCTACCTTTGAAAGAGCTACACAAATAATGAATCACTCCAACAAGCAAACTGGGGCAGATGATATCAATAAACTGGGTAAGCTTCATTGAGGAAATATTCAAATTGGCAAAGAAACCATGTATTGAATACTAGAAATCAAAAGTAGAAGATCCAACCTGCATGATTCAAATCAACACAATTACCAGGAGGAAGATGTCTGTGTAAATTAAAGAGTCAGTTCTTCTTAATGCTACAGAGGCATTCTTCAAAGGCGTGTGCCAGCCTGATCTTGTCCACTCCTTTAATGGGGTGCATACTCAGTGTGGCTTCTGGACTGCCTACACACGCGCTCTCTCGCTCTCTCTCTGTTATACCAATGCTGTGTTGTCATCCCTCCATTTTCAGCTGCTTCAAATTTGCCTCATTCAAATGCCAACACATCTGCATCACACCAAAGGAGGTGCTTCCTTTTTCTAAAGTGGCTAAATGGCTACTTTTAGTAAGTGATATTACTAGAAATTGGACAATTGTCAATTTACCTTTAGTCACTGCTACATGTCCACCTGAAGCTATTTTAAGCTATGAGATACAAATTAAGCAACAAAGTCCTCAAAAGCCCTCATTTCACATCTTCTTACAGGCATGTTGTATACACACTGATTAGTTTATCTAAGCTTAAACATACTTCTTCTTAACAATTCATTTATATTTGTGTATTTCCCATAATTCTCTGTGTTACCATGTTTATTTGCATCCCGATGGTAAAATACATTGCCTCTCGTATTCAATTTGTTTAGCTGATGGTTCAAAAGCAAAACTTTTCTAGAGTGGTCTCAAACCTGGTCTACAAAGTCTCTGAGAACATTTACCCACCTCACTGGCCCTTCAAGCACTTGTCTTCATTCAGCTTCTTCCTCCTCCTCTGGCTATGCCTGATGGTATGATGCCACTGCCTGCCTATCAGCTTTTCTCCACACCTTTCAGTTCAACTCCTGGTTAAATGAACATAATTAAAACTAATTATCTATAATATTGGTATAGTCTTGGTCACAGTTTATTTCCGTTCTAGTTGTGTTATCCATCTAAAAGAGGTTGAAATCTAAGTAATCAATGTAGACCTCAGCGTTAACATTTGCAGTGCACCATGAGGCTAATCTAGCTCTGTTATGAACCACTGGTATGGGCTTTGTGATGCGCCATCTGCTGGAATGACAGGGACATAGCAACTGGATGAACACAAAAACAATTACCCTTTTACTAGGGTGGAAAAGCTACATCTTACCTAAATAAAACACTAAACTAAAAACTAAACAGGACAAGTTATATTTAATAAACTAAAAATCTCCCAAGTTTAATCACCATAACAGAAGGATTTTAAATGATTTGTTGCAGTTTGATGTAATTATAACAACATGACAGCTTGCAACTGACTTTAAACAATTTTACATCTTGCAATTAATGAAATTATTCCCACAAAACTGCCGACTGCAAGAGAAATGCTTTTAAGATTGCAGGTTATTAATCAGCCAATTTTTGAAGGAGGAAGCTAAACTAAGTGTATCTGAGTTTTCATTTAAAAGAAAAAACAAATACCATATAGTGTATGGGCTATAAGTTCATAAAACACAAGTCATCATAACAATTAAATAAGGAAACTCAACATCATAGTAAAGCAGCATTTCTCAAACAATGACTCTGTCCTAACAGTAACATTTATCTAGGATAAAATATACAGCTAAAATTCCGTTACAACGAAATTTTCATTACAACAAAGTATTTTGATGGTCTCAGCGGTTTCCCCATATGACGCAAGTCTATAGAAATCTTGTTATTACATTCAGCAGATACTTTCATTACAACAAAGTATTCTTATGGTCCCGATAGTTTCCCTATATGACACGAGTCTATAGAAATCTCGTTACTACAAAGTATATGCAGCAGATACTTTCATTACAATGAACTGCCCAAAAGACCTTGAAATGCCCGAATGAATCATCCACAGAGCTGCTAGTTTTGTGGCTGCAGCTCAGTTGTCCACAACGATCCCAAAACAGAAACATTGTAATTTTTTTTCTTTCTTGAACTGTTTTTTTGCCTTTTTTGTTTCCTGCAATTTTTCAGTGATAACTTTTGCTTATTGCTCGTCAACATTTGAAAAACATCCATTGGAATTTAACTCATTGTCACCCTCCTATAGAAACGGCAGACACGAAAAAATGATAACAGTTCATATTAGAGAAAAAAACTTTACATTTTTGCAGCTCTCAATTGTGGCAAAAAGAAAAAAAAGACGTTGCCAGTGAATTCGGAATTTCACCATCGACACTGTCAACTTTCTTGAAAGGCAGAGCAAAAAAAGAAGAAAAATCTCGGGTTGCAAACGTATGTGAACTGCTGCATTTGAAGACGTCGAAAAAGCAGTTTTTATGTGGTTCAGTGATGCTCGTTCAAGAAACATTCCTATTAATGTGGCACCCATTCAAGAAAATGTGAGGTTTGTAAACTCTCTTGGGACCTCCCCCAACTAGACAGCATCCCGAAGTCCAATCTCTGCGTCTATGGAAGAGTATGGCAGGCTCAAAGCAAGGCTGCCTCTCTCCGACCAAAGCAAACAGAAAAGATATTGATGGGTGATGCAAGGGACACTGTAATAAATGCAGGTAACAGGATTACTTGATCACTGATCTGGCCACGACGCTGCCTTATTGCTGTATCTGTGTATAGCAGAGTGGCAGACCCCGCTACAATAAATAAGTGTGCCGTTCCTGTTTCAAGCTGAATAAAGCTGGTATTGCTAAAGTACTGAAACTCAGCCTTGTGTTTTGGGGTGCAAGATATGGATTTATAGCACGACTCCGATCTTTTATGATTTGTTTCTGTGTTGCTTCACTGCAGCGCTATGAGCCTGTTTTTGCCCTGCCCCGGCAACGGACAAACAATTTACCACAGATGCTGCAATCGCGCTTCGGGACGCACTTCAGCGTGTCGTTCTCGTTTGGTGGGGGGGTCGCAAAAGAGTTCAGAAAGCTCACAATATGAAGAAGAAAAGGATGATTTGGCTCCTGATTAATAACTGTGCTGCCCACAACATGCTTCCACATTTAGATAATGTTTGCGTTGAATTCCTCCCACCCAATTGCACAGCAGTGCTTCAGCCATTGGAGTTGGGAATCATTCGCACCCTAAAAGTGCATCATTGATGCTGAGAAAAATTCTCAGCAGCATAACTTGTAAGCAGGAGGAGATTAAAATGAACACGAAAGAAGCTATTGAAATGACTGCAAACGCCTGGGTGCAAGTTAAAGAAAGCAGAATACAGAATATCATTACAACAACATTTTCGTTACAACAAAATATTTTTTAGTTCCCCAGGAGTTTGTTGTAAAGTAATTTTACCTGTAATTCATTTTGTTATTTGTAAATTAATTACACGGTTGTGGCAATTAGGGGGCGTCAAAGAGCTCTAAACCCCAGGCACAGCTATGCTGTACACCAGGCATGCGCAACCTTTCCGCTATTGACGGCCGCACTACAGACTTTTTACTTTAATAACGGCTGCACTACAGACTTTTTACTTTAATAACAGCCGCCAGTAAGTCCAAGTAAACTTAATAATGTTTTATGATTTATGTAAAAATTTACAGATTACACATTAAAACAGAGTATGATATATCTGACAATATTCAATTTACTGGTCTACATATGTAAAAAAATGTCTACGAAACGTCATATAGGACAAAAAACCGGTACCTGTTTTTCAGATATTTCATTCTGGAAAACGCTGCTTCGCACAAATAAGTGCTTCCGAAAAGAACGAGAATGTTCCTGGCCAGTTCTCGTAGTTGTGGGTATTCTACTGCTGATTTCCACGTATCCAGCAGGTCGCTTTCTTCCGTAAACTTTTTCACAAGCTGCTCATTGTTCTTCAACTCTACTAGCTCCATTTGTAGATGTAACGGTGCACTCTCTGTCTCCACCAGATGAGGAGAAGCAACGAGTCTTATTGTTGCTGAAATCTTTTCGAAATCTTGAAAACGGTTAGCGAATTCCTGCAACAGCCCGTCTAAAGTGCCCGAAAAACGGACGGTAGGAATTTGGTCAGGCATTACTTCTTTGCTGTCAATCAGAGCCGTCACTGGAGTCCAGAGACCCTACACCTGCACGGCCGCCATTACGTACACTTTTATATACACGTCCACGGCCGCCAAAGTCCTTGCCCACGGCCGCATGCGGCCGTACGGCCGCAGGTTGCACACAGCTGCAGTACACCATCCCGGGTTCAAATAAGCCAATTATTTTTCATTTTCTTTGTATCACCAGGCTTCTTTACTATAGTATAACAGGATACAATATAACCCACTACCTTTTTAATTTATTTTCTCTTCTTGTCTTCCTTCATCTCCACTCCAGGTGAACTTCGCCTCTTTGGCCCCAACTCTGACTCAACTGGCTAAAAAAGATGAGTTTCTGATAAAGTGGGGCGCAATACTGGATCTTCTGCACTTCTGGGTCAGACAGAAGAGGGCAGGGAAGCCTCAAGAGCTCCCTCCATTGGTCCCAGCATTCCCCAACAGGGTTGCCTGCTCCACCTGCAATTCCCATGCAGCCCCTTTCGGCAATCTGGACTGGAGAAGCACCAGTGAAATGCTGCCACCCAGCATACTGGGGGAGCATATCACCCTGACAGGCAGTAATCCACTGCCCATCCATTCATTGTATTTGTGTGCTGAAAAGGAACCACTAGCTATCTTGGCTCGGTTGCCAGTCCAGGAGTTCCTTCACATGGTGTGCTGCAAAACAAGGCCGATTTAGACTGCATTACCTTTATTTAGCAACTGCACCTTCTCTCCCATATATCCTTTGCTGTTTCAGTTTATTTCAGTCTGATTCCCTGTAATGACCATCCTGTAAGGTCCACTCTGCCAGGAACTTTGAGTCAACAGTGACAGCACCAGCATACTGCTAATAATAAATCACAACATTTATCTATATATGCACACCTCATTATTAAATTACAACCAACACTCGCCCAGCAGTAATTTTAATCCTACATTTAAATTTACTGTCTCTGTGTTGTAATTTTATACTTTTATAGTTTTCACTAATGAGATTGAGGTCTTTATTGCCATTTGACATTCATGATTGGTTATGCTGTCACAAGAAAAAAAAGGAACATAAGGTATATTGAGATAAAGTAAGCTTTAGACAGCTGCTCCATATTTCTAGCTGCCATCATGTTCATAGAAACTTGTCTTTTAGCATTTCAATGCTCTCAATCACATCATCAGCAGAAAGTGAAGCCTGTTTTGTCCATTTATGGTAGACATCAAAACTGATGTATTGCCTCACTTCATTCAGGCTAACTTTTGTTTGTCTCGAGCATACCCAAATGTTTAAGCAAAACACTTAAAATGGTTATGCAGCTGCATATCACTATAAGCCAGAACACCAGACACTTTGATTTCCATGCTGCATCAGTGCTGAACTGGGGTCTTCAGCACGTTGGCAACTCCACCACACAAGCACAGTAGCCTGCTGATAAAATCCTTTTCAATGATATGAAACATTACTCTGCCACTGCTTGTGCCTTTTCAAAACATTTGGTTGGTCAATGGAAAGATTTTAACTCACCTAAAACAGAAATTAACCCAACTCCAGTCTCGCAGCTGCCATCCCTGACCATATCAAAACAAAAAATGACCGTCTATGGACCCTTTCTCAATTTTCAAAGTTTTCACACATCAGAAATTACAGCCTTTGGGTGACTCAGGTCTAAGGTAATAATAGACACAAATAGCTTTTATCAGAGTTTACTATGAAGTATCTGAAGATGAATGAGTAACACTTCTGTTTAGGTATTGAAAAAACTCATCCACTACTCATTTATTGTTATGTAACAGGACCTTCCTGGGTCTTCATAACACTTGCAACATATCAGTAAAGTGTTTATTCATCTCTGCTAAACGACCAACTAACAAAACTTCACATTGGAGTGATCTGAGGCAACTTAATTGAGATTAATTTCACTTGACTTTACATATTTAGCACTGTATAAGACCTGTAAATCCATTATATTAACAAGTAATGTTACCATCATGTCAATATACTGTAGCAAAGTGCACAGAGATGAATAACTGATATACTGATGTTTTATAAGTGTTACAAAGACCAAAAGAAGCCTTTATTAAGGTCTTGCTGCATAAGAGTAAACGAGTAATACATGCATCTTTGCAGTACCCTAAACTAAAGTGTTACCGATAAATGTAAATTCCTAGTGATGACACAAAAAATCCATGAAAGTGAAGATCTGAGCACATAAAAATAGACTGCAAATGGAAGAGTGTGAATAAACAAGCAACATCCCTTCAGTCTAGAAAAAGACAAAATCTACTATGGTGAGCGCCCAAACTCACATAATCCACACTTCGGTAGATGGACATAAAAATATCATCCTGATGTATTTTAACAACAAGAGAGTTTCCTTTGCTGGCTGACCTGCTTTGACAGTATTGGGGTATCGGGCAGCTTTAGTTTTACAAAGAAGCCATTTCTCTTAAGGATTCCACAACCTCTGAGATGAAGTTAAGAGTAATGACAGCCCTTTTGCAGACAAAGGCTCACACAGAATTAGCAAGAAGATACCTGTTTGTCACCCACTTCATGAGTTTTTGACCCAGGTCACACATCTATATATCTTAGTCTTTGTTTTTGTTTTTACTGACCTCACACTCACATAATGAGCGTGGGCCACATCCTTTGAATGGGGGATTTCCTTCCATGACCCAAAGATGCAACTATTCTTCAACCAGGGCTATCTGATTTATCCCAGTTTGCATGAAGGTAGATATGTGTGACGGACTTCTGTTGAGACAGACCCAAATTCCATTTATTGAAAAAGTGTGTTTAGTGAGCAGACAAAAGGTTTGTGTTCTTTGTAAATTTGCCAGTGAGTCCTTGATTAGCTTACCTAAAGCCCTTTCAGGCAACTTACATAAACACATACATTTCTTTCCATGCCACTACTAATTCAAATATGTGCTTCTTTCAAACTGTTTCTTGTAAAAATCATATTGGTGGTTATTTTTCATACAAAAAAAAAAAGAGAGAACAAAATAATTAAAGTTATTTGTGGCTTCATCTGAGACTTCTGAAACCATTAAACAAACAGGTCTTACACAAAAACTAATGTCTCCGATCCTATTTCAGTTGTTAACTTTACTCAGGTCAAGTCCCGCTATGCAGTCAAGCAAGTAAGTGTCTGAGAAAATGCTTCATACAGCAAAGCACACGACCTTGAAGGTAGAGCACACTTCACTTTTCATTGGGGCTGTAGTTAAGACTGGTACTACATACCGCTCTTATTTTCTAACATTCACATCAATTACCATTTGTGCTGCTGCAGCAGTTTGAGCCAGCGCCTCTCCACAAAGAGAAATCATTTCTTCCATTAATTTCTTTCAGGATTTACATTCACAAAGGTTAGGTGCTCAAGCCTTTTAAGTTGTGTTAGTCATTCTGATAAGAAAACCTCAGACTCTGCAGAAGTGCAAGGTTGTACTTGAACTCTCTGGGTGCCTCTCTGGGATGGAATGTCAAGAATCACATTTTGGCATTCAATCACCTGCTATAAAGTGTGCTAGTTGACTATTCCATTCTCTCAGCACATTGCTAGATCTCTAACCCTCTTCAAGTCTTTGGACAAATTTACACAGCAGCTCTAGGTATTCAAATTAATGAGCAAAGCCTCACATCTCTACTCCTAACATTCTTAGTCAACACTATTTAACAACCTGGATTTTCCCAGTTAGCACTTTTAATTTCTGGACAGCATTTTGTAAAATTATTCACCCTCATTTATGTTATGCAAGCCTCAGGTTTGTCATTTTTAATTTCCATTAGCTTATTGGAGCATCTCCTCTCAGTCATTACCATTCATTTGCCAGGGGGTTAACAACGCTTATACATCATAGGCCTGCATTCGCCCCTGTTGTAATATGTAGGGCACAAGATAGAAACAGGGACAGCTTACTTCAGGCAGCATGACCCCAAACTCAACCAGCAGTCTTCAAGGCAGGTACACTTTCTAAAATATTAGTAATTGACAAGTTGATGTGTTGTAATGGACACGTGTCTGACTTCAGGAAAACCTACTACTGCTCAATCGGAATTACTTAAATGAATACTCTCCACTGCTAAGCAAGATCAATAAAAAAGAAAACTGAAAAAAAAAAATCCTTGATCTAAATTTTATTTACTCAAGACATCTTGGTTACATTTAACTCTTGACCCCAACACTGTGGAGTTTGTAAATTTTGTGTTTGCACTTAGGATCTTCCACATACTTCAGTTTTACATCCACATTTTACAAAACATGGATTTTGGGTTAAATCGCAATTCTACCTTGTACTTTTTTTGTGTGAGTGAACCATGTGTATTAATGCATCTTGTGATTAGTAGCATCCTATCCCAGACTGGGTCCTACCTTGTGTCAATGCTGCCAGAATAGGGACCAGCATCACACGACCCTGAACTGAATATTTGTGTTAGATTACGGGTGGATATGAGGATCTTAGTTGTGAGAAACATCTTATAGACTTTGAATCTAATTCCTGAGCAGGTCTGAGCAACAATGGCTGTAGCTGTAATGAGACAGCACTTTATGATGACCTATGACTCAAAGAGAAAATGACTGAAGTTTAAATCTATTAAACTGGTGAAATCACAGATGAGAGAAAATAAACTGGAGCTTATTTATATATACACAAACATATGTACGACATGCTCCAAAAATATACATGCAGAATAAAACACACAAGGCAATATTTGAACTTTCATCTGTTACTGCAAGTTCACAAAAACAGTAAGTGTAGATACTTCAATATGAAGTATTCACTGAGTACTCGTGCATGAGGAAAGACTACTCTCCTGATTTTTCCCTTCCTTTTTCATGATGTTATAAACTACCATTAAAAATTCTGAACAGAAGTTTGGGAAGAGACATACATCCTTTAAAAACTGACTGGGGACCAAAAGGATTCCAGGATGATGTGATCCTCTAAGTGCCCCTTGGAGAGCAATGTTAGTCAACTTGAAAGGTTTTTTGGACCCTTCAAGGCGGTCTCTGAAGCTGAACTCTTAATGAACATATGGAATAATTATCGCAGTTGTGGCCCTAAGCTAAAATTTAAGAGGATGTCCACTGTTTCTGGGATTGCCGTTGTTTTAAATGACTCCTACTTGTATGTTAAGAGTGGATTTATGGAGTTTAAATCATTTTGTAATGTCTTTATAATCTTGTCCTGGTTGATGAGTGTCTATTTTTTTTCTCTCAGTGCTGCTGATGTGTCCTCAGTTCTAGGCATGATGCTAGATTCGTAGGAAGAATGACTGACTAACTTTGTTCCTCTATGCATGTTTGCTCTTTCATTTCAGATCTTCAGTTCTTTTAGTTAACTTGGCTAACTGGTAAACACTTTGTCACTGACGTACTCTGATATAAGTTACAGAACTAAGGGTTCACTTGTTTTTGAAACAGCGCAATTTCCACATACTGTGTACACTATTTTGCTGCAAGGACATTTTATTACAAAACACTCCGACCGTTAAATAATTAAACTTTATTTCAATTAGGAAGAGACTGTTTTTGATTAAATAGCCATCATGTGGTAAAAAAACAACAACTCTCAAATTATGAACTGGTTTCACAAACTTTCAAGCATAACTATACATAGTTTTACAAAAATGGGCAGTAAAGGTAGCCCTACTGCTCTTTACTGATTTCATTTTACTACTTTGTTTACACTCTTTTAATTATGTACACCTTTTAGTTAGGTATAGATCTCAAGCACATGTAATTTGATTTGGTCTGCTCATTATAATGCTCATCATAGTTCATGTACATTTTAGATTATAATATGAAATGACGTCCCAAATCATTATTGTGCCATTTCTGTACTGGGTTTGTATTTATTATTTGCCAAAGCCAAACTTGCCTGACCTTATGTACATCTGATGGTTTTTTGATTTTGAGAATTAAAGGTCAAAAAACAATGTGTATACATAAACCACGGTACAAGTCAGAGTTTGACCCTAGCTGATCATTGGCAGCTTTCTTTTTTTTTAAATAAAACAGACAAGCCACTAGCTCTCTGTATCGGGGTCTCCAACTCCAGACATGGAGTGCTACTCTGGCTGCAAATTTTCTTTCTAACCATTTTATAATTAGGGGCCAGTTTTGATGATAATTCAATCTTTTGTCTTAATTTTAATTGGTTTATTATTTAAGAATCAGACCCCTTAATTATTTCTTTTTTCTGTAATTGTCAGCCAAACAATAAGGAGATAAAAGAGAAGCCAACACATGTCAAGCAACCTGTTTCTATCATGCAATATCTGAAAATAAAGAAAAGTGAAAATCCCAATAATGCTGATCTCCTCAGGCCCACATAACATTTTCAATGGTGGTTTTACAAAAAAGGAAATCAACAGTTTTGAAAATGTCAGCTGTGATAGAATGAGAGCACCAACAAGCCAAAGAATTAAATAATAAGAGTTTAATAACAAGATTTGGTTTCTAATTCAGAAACTGGTTGGAGTTTCAGAACCCAACTTAGCTGGTCATCTGTTGGCTCACTTTATATCTCATTTCTATTTGGATGTGGTGCCATTTAAAGGAAACAAAAATAATTCAGAGGACTAATTCTTAAAAAATAAGTTAATTAAAATGAAGGGAAAAGAAGTTAATTAGCAGCAAAAAACTGGTTACTAATTAAAAAAAAGGGTTAAAATGACAATCTGCAGTCACAGTAGCTCCCTAGGACAGGAGATGGAGACCCCTGCTCTACATATTATGAATATACTATAATATAATATAATATAATATCACTTATAAAAATTGCTTTTGCCTGTCAGAGTAGCTGTTCTCACAAACCACAGCTCAGCACACACAATCAAAGATAACTAACATAACCAAAGATATTCAACTAATGACAGTAACACGTTTTGGCAATGACAGCTGAAAAATGAGTAGGCTGCAATCATTGTTGAACTTTCACTCATACTGTGCTTTCCCAAGAAAATAAATGCCACAAATGACATGCCACATGAATTACTTGAATCACGAATAGACATTATCGTCACACATATTCAGAAACCTTTGTATGATACCAAAAATGACATCATCATACTGCACTCTGCCATGTGAGCCAACAACTGTTATCAAAGTTGACATCTAAAATTCTAATTTTACAAATTCCAGCTGTGAAGAATGCTCATAACGTTCTTATTACAGCTGACATAACAGAGTATAATCACACATCTTGGAGCCCATATTACCTGACAGATTCACTCATATCAGGCTGAGGCACCATTGCCTACATAACTTGATCAGAGTTAAATTATAACTGACTGTGACTTTAAAATAAAAAAATCTGCCAATCACCAATCCGATTTGCTACAATTCTGAGAAAATAGGAAAACCCATACTCTACCAAGAATGACAAAGCTACCTTTGCAGAAACACTGATCATACTCCATTCTTCAATGTCAGGAAGCAAAAAAATAAATAAAGCACAGGTAGGTAAGAGTTTATTTTTGATCACGGATCTGTTTACTAACTTCACTAAACAAAATATATTATGTTTATATCTTGCTTACATTTTTAAGATGGAAAAAATATCAGCCAAAAGAGCAAGTACATCACAAAGATATGAGTCCAAAGAAAAAGTGCTCACTGCCTACTTATTTCACTTTTCATGGTGCCTCCCTAGTACTTGAACAACTCCCACCCTTAATCAGTGCCATTCTCCTTCCTAAGGACAGCATTTAGTCTCTTATCTCTAATAGGGGGGAGCTTCTCAAACATTTCAAAACCAAGCTTGATGTCTGCTCTGGGCATCTTGAAGAGAAGAAGATGATTCTTCAAAACCTGAAAAGGACAATTTAAATAAAGATACGATGTTACAATTACCTCAGTGAAAATGTTTGGTTAAATATCATTATACTCTTTAATGCCTTCGACAGAATGCCAATTTTCACAATACCTCATCTGTCAGAAAGTATGTCTTCCTCAGCAAGCTTTTTCTTTCCATGTCGATTTCCTGTGCATAAATACGGAAATTCATAAAACTTTAAATGATCTCCGTGTGTGCCCAGTACTTTAGAAAAAATGCATTACTCTAGTTGATTTAGCTACATAAATCATAAGCAAAATTAAACAGACTACATCAACAGAATGTGTAAATGTTGATAAAAGTGGATGAATCCAGAAAGATGCTTTTAGTCTTCAGAAAGTGTTTCCTGAGAAAAAAATATTATCTCTCTTAGCCATCCAGAGTAGATTGGTAATATCCCTATCACATAAGAATGACCAAACCTCTTTAACACAATAGAAAATTTAAAATGTTCTTGAATAACATCTTCAAAACATGCAAAATCACAGCTCCCCAGCACTCTAAACAGCAGTGGTTATTGTATGTACAACTAATCATCAGGAACTTGAACAGAATGTAACCTACCTCGTTTTTTGTGTCTTGTGAAAAGATGAAGGCGTTCACATGAGCAACGGCAACAGCATATAAGACTGGACACCATGCAAGTCGTAAGGATCCTGTTACTAGTGCCCGGAAGTATGACCGCAGTAGGGGCAGAGAATCTTCAGGAGGAGAAGTGAACCTTTCCAATGGAATGGGCAACTGAAATTACCACACCAACACCATGGTTAGACTGGGTTAAACAAAAGTGGAAGTAATCATCACACAACATTTTGTCTTTGACAGGAATAGCATCCCTCTACAGTTACAACATAACATGTATACTATGCTACATTCTCATTTTAAGATGTTCAGACACCATAGAGCAGGGAGACCCTCAATCCAAAAGGACTGCTAAAGGTGTAAGCTGCTTCTTGGACGGGGAAAGAGGCAAAGCTGCATTTTTTTTCTCAAAATGAGACACCTGGCATTAACAATCTAAGCTGTAAATAAATACTCCACATTCCTTATATGACATTTTGCCTCATGACCGACAAAGTTGTGAATGCAAAACGGAATGGAAAAATGTACAGGGATGGCTACAGCTAAATGTCCATAAAGATCTTAGGTTTTGGGGAGGCTGAAGAGGCATCCAAATAATAATCAGTTTAAAATGGGCCCTGTATGAGTGGTCTGTCTGACAGTTTGACTCAAGCTGATCAATGGCAGCATTCTTTTTTTTTAATAAAATGGAGAAGCCACTAGCTCTCAACATCAGGGGTCTCCAATTTCAGATATGGAGTGCTACTCTGGCTGCAAATTTTCTCTCCATTTTATAATTGGAGACCAGGTTTGATGATAATTCAATCTTTTGCCTTAATTTTAATTGATTTATTATTTAAGAATCAGAGCCCTTAATTATTTCTTTTTTCCTTAATTGTCAGACAAACAATAATGAGATAAAAAAGGAGCCAACACATGTTAAGCAACCTGTTTTCATCATACAATATCTGAAAATAAAGAAAGATGAAGATCCCAATAATGCTGATCTCCTCAGGCCCACAAAACATTTCGACGGTGGTCTTAGAAAACAGGAAATCAACAGTGTTGAAAATGTCAGCAGTGACAGAATAAGAGCACCAACAAGCCACAGAATTAAATCATAAGAGTTTAACAACAAGATTTGGTTTCTAATTCAGAAACTGGTTGGAGTTTCAGAAACCAATTGAGCTGGTCATCTGTTGGCTCTCTTCATATCTCATTTGTGTTTGGCTGTGGTGCCATTTAATTAAAGAAAAAAATGAAACAGTTCAGAGGACTAATTCTTAAAAATAAGTTAATTAAAATGAAGGGAAAAGAAGTTAATTAGCTACAAAAACTGGTCACTAATTAATAAAAAGGGTCAGAATGACAACCTGCAGCCACAGAAGCTCTCTAGAACCGGAGATGGAGACCCCTGCTCGACATTTTATGAATATACTATATTAAATATCACTTATAAAAATTGCTTTATGTCTGTCTGATCAGCTGTTCTCACAAACCATCGCTCAGCACACACAATCAAGTTTGTGAAGTAACAAACTGGTGTCAAGGTAAGTGGTCATTTTCACGCACACATTCTGTGTTGATGAAACAGATGACACTCTAATGGTATGTAAATCAAAAGAAAGGTCTTTTTATTTCTTGGAATGCTTCTACCAATCCAAGATTTTTAAGCATTTGTCTTTTCAGTGCCCTGTTTTCTATCCAGACAAGTAAAATATTACAGCAATATTTTATAACGTGTTCTGTTCCCATCACCCAATCTGTCATCTGTACAGTCATATACTGAAAACAAATCCAATTCCTTGGAGTGACCTCTTGGATACAGATTTGCTAACAATACAAAATGAGTTTCAATAATAATAACAATACATTTCATTTTAAAATCTCCTTCTTGCCACTAAGGACATTTTATAAAGGAAGACATAAACAGAAAAAAGACATCATAAAGACTATGACAGTAAAACTTCATGTGCCATTTCTAATGTATCATAAAGCAAAGACTTGCCATGAACTCATTTCTTTAACTCGGCCTGTTTTTCAGAAATCAGTTTCCATTTTATACTGCGTGGCAACATTCAATATTCATTTAAGAAACTTCAGAGGAATATATCACTTTCTTTTTACTTGTGGCCTTCACCTGTTTAAAAAATAGTTTCCATCACACGTTACACATAAAATTTGAACAGAAATAATACATCTGTGCAAAATGTTTCAGGAGCCATACAACAGAACTTATTTCTTGTCGGGCACCCATACTTTAGACCCGCAAAGGAAATTTTTTCCATGACAGCAGCTATACTCTGTGAAGGTTAAATTAATATTGGCTAAGCAAAACTGTTCCACATTTACAGTGGGTATAGAAAAGAATCACCCCCTTCGAAACATTCCCACTTTTTTGCTTTACAGCCTTAAATGAAAACACACAAACCAATATTTACTCCAGCTTTACTTACTCAATGTAATCTACAACATCCAAGTGAAAGATATCACAGCTATAGTTCAGAAGCATTTTAAAAAACAAGAAATGCTGAGATTAATAAAGGATCACCCGAAACAATATTTGTCAACTCAATCAGGTGTAAGTAAGCACCATTTCCATTGCAGACCATGTTTACTGGCTTCCTTCCACCTGTGATCAGTTATAATCAATGTGATTAGTGAAGCTGTTCCTGGAGCATTCATTCCCTTGCATGGTAGTGCAACTGACAGCAAACAACTGACTATGGGTGGCAAGCCACTTTCAAAAGATCCCAGGGATAGAGTTGTGAACAGACATAAGGCAGGAGATGGATACAAAAAATTCTCAAAGGCTTTATCAATCCCAAGGAGCACAGTAAAGTCCATAATAAAGAAGTGGCAAGTGTTTGATACTACTAGGACTCTCCCTGGATCCGGCCGTCCCTCCAAACTGGATGGATGAGAAGGAGGAAACTGGTAAGAGAGGCTACCAAAAGGCCAATGGCCACTTTGAAGGAGTTACAGGATTTTATGGCAAAGAGTGGTCATTGTGTGCATGTGACAACAATTTCACAAGTGCTCCACAATTGTGGCTTGTTTCGGGAGGGTTGCAAGGAAAAATGTGTCCGAAATGCATCAGGATTGTTTATTCATTTGCAAACTTCAGATGCTGAATCTTGTGGCTAGGACACAGGAATGGCTTTCTTCTACTGACTACAATAAATGTCATATTGGTTCAGGTGCCTCTGCACAGTATGACAGTGCACCACCACTCAAGGGTCTGCCAAATATTCCTGAAGGTCTTTTGCAATCAAACAGGAGTTTTTATTTGCCTTTCTAGCAATCCAATAAGCAAGTCCTTTCAGAAGGTTTTCCTGGTCTTCCAGATCTCAACTTGACCTCCACCATTCCAGTTAACTGCCATTTCTTAATAAAATTATGAACTGAGGAAACAGCTACCTGAAAACACTTTACGGTCTTCTTAGCCTTCTCCTGCTTTGTGAGGATTAATGACTTCATTTGTTACAATGCCAGGCAGCTCCATTGCTGCTGATTGTTGGAACAAATTTTGAGGAGTCAGAATATTTATATGGCTTTGTAATTTGTATCACTCGTGGGTTCGTAAAAATGATTATGAACAAGCCATACTCCTAACAAGCTAATTAAGGCCTGAAACCCTGGCAGAAGTTATCTGAGACCTCAAATAGAGTGCTGAAACTTTTGAATGGTGCCCTTTTTCTTTTTTTACTGTACAATTGTGCAGAACAAAAACAATGCACTAATCTTCCATAAAATGCTGAAAAGGATTGTGCCACATTTAACTTTATGCCTTTTGGTGATCAGTTCATCTTCTGCTCACTTAACTATTCACAATAACAGACATTTTAAGCAAGGGTGCCCAAACCTTTGTATACCACTGTATATATATTTTTTTGTGAATAGTCAGCAGCATATCTTGAACTTCTAGCTAAACACATTGCTATCATCTGTTTCTCACTAAATGCATTATATTTTCTTCCTAATCATCAGTCCCAGCAAAGTTCTGATAATTTTATACTGGAACATAAAAATACATGGGAATTAAAAAACATATGTTATTTGGATCTGACATTCAAAATGCCAAAGGAATTGTATTTCAGAGCACATGAGTAGCCATAATGAACTATTTATTCACTTAATAATTTTTATACTTATAGCTTAAATGCACATTCTCTGGGATGTGGGAGAAAGGCAGGGTAGCAGATGAAACTTCAGACAGGTAGAGACAGTAGCTAGGAGTTGAACCTGGGTCCCTGGAGTTGTGAAGAAGCCTCACTAATTACTGCATTAACGCTGTCTATTCTGTAGTTCAAGAGTTACATGTCAACCATTCTGGGAAAACAGCGCTATATAAAAATAACCTAAATTGAATTGAAGGGACTTTCTTCATCTTTGGATCTGAAAGGATGAGTTACAGATTTTCAGTTTAAGACAATTTATGACAGTAGCTTCTTCATTAATGTAATATTTTCACAGGAGGTACCACAAAAAAGCTGCCAGATGAATAAGGGTTATTGCAAAACTTCCTGATAAGTAAACAAAGATTTTACTTATTTGAACACAGTCTGAACATGGATAATTTCCTAAACATCTGTCCAAGAGAAGCAGAAGCCTACAGTTAGGGTCTTGATAGGCACATTTTGGACTGTTTGGATCATAGAAGGTGTGTGCATTCCTCAGTTGAGTTAGACCATGTAAAAACATTTTTTTAATCGAGTGCGGGCTGCCATTCAATGTCTGAAAACACTTGTTAGGTAAAATGGTGACTCTAAACTGGCCTCAGAGTATACAGAAGCTTGTCTTCAAAATGTATGCTGCGTTCAACCAGGACTGCTTCCTTTCTTACACTCTATACTGTCATGTTAAGCTCCTGCTCCCTGCAACCAAGTAATGGACTATGGAAAAATTAGAAGAATTCATTGTTCAGACAACATTTTCAGAAGTAAACTGAAGTTGAGTAAATTGAAACAAAACAACCAAGGAGGGGGAAGCAGTAAATTAAAAATCTGAAAAAAAGAAAAGAAAAAAACACCAAAAACTGCCTTGGCAACACCACAGTGGAATGAGTCCATACCATTAAAAAAACATTTCCTTTGTAAACAACTGTATTAAATGTTTGTGAGCAAACCACAAAGGCAATCGGAAGCTATTAAGTGAATTACACAGGCATTAAACCTTCAGTTTTCCTTTTATTCATATTTTCACAGCAATTAAGCAGCAGTACAGTACAAAAAGCCTGCCTTGAGACCGTTCTAACAGATTTGTCTTCTTTCTATCCTCAGAGGTCTACTCCAGAAAGAAAAAAAAATGTTTGCAGTTACACAAGCGCCTTCCAAGATCTACCAATGAGTGTTTAAACTACAATATGATTCATGTAGCCACTTAAGAAATGCATCAAAAAAAGTCCATAAACACATGCCAAATCATTCATATAAGCCGACATAACACAGGTGACATACAGCATGACCTCTGTAAAGCTCATAGCAAACGCCCTTTAAGACCAGGCAGGTGCCAAGTCTTAGAATGTTATAAGTCCATGGTATTAATTGGACTGGATGACAGATTAAAATTACTGAGACTAGGGGGCTTCGCCCCCTGCTCGCTTCGCTTGCCAACCCCCATTTTTGGTTTTCTGGATACACACTTTTAAGATTTTTTTTTTTAAATTGTTGCTATTTCATTAGTTTCACTTTTATTTCAGAACTGCTGTAAAAACAATAATTGGAAACTTTCGAGTCCCAATATGCTGAATCTTTTAAATGAGGTCAGTGAGACATGTGTTTAATGACTTTCTACCATAATTCAGGACAGGTTTCTCTGTTTGGAATGTCAGCACAGACAAAACGATCTACAGTACATCATCAGCAGTTAATAATTTATTTTGCAAAGTAACCAATAAATGCATATGAAGTAAACCCTGTTTTTGAAATTCTCTGACTTAAACTTCAAAGCCTTACAATATTTACATACTTCTGAAATATCACCTGTGCCATATATTCAACCTCTATTTGCCTTTTCGTTAATTTCTCTGAGTAATAATTTCTCTTTGTTTGTGCTAATGTGTCTTTCTTTGTTTTGATACTGTTGTTTTTATCTGCTGTTTTTTTTGAGTCTTTTGAATTCCAGTTTTCATTATCTCTAACCTGCTCTGCATGTGTTTGGCCCACTTGTTTTTAACCTCTTTATGAAGTTTTACTTTGTTTTCTATTCTGTCTTTTATTTCTGACCTCGCTTTGTCCTGCTTTTTTTTCCTGATTACACCTGGTCCGTGGTGATTATTTTCCCTTTTTCGAGTAATAATTTCCGTTTGTTTGAGCTACTGCGATCTTTGTTATCTTTTTTTTATACTTTCTAATTTTCCTACTTTCATATTCTTTAACTTTCTCCACATGTGTACCGCGCCATTTTTTTTTTTTGAGTCTTTCGAATTCCACTGCTTTCATAATTTCTAACCTGCTCTACATGTGTATAGCGCCAACATTTGTGAACGTCTTTATGAATTTCTACTTTGTCTTTTACTCTCTGTCTTTTAATTCTGAGCCCAATTGGACATGCTTTTTTTCAATTCCACTTGTTCCGGGCTGATAACTACTTTCCTTATTGTCTGAATTTGTCTGAATTTGCACCTAGATTATTCTTTTTCTTTTTTGCTCTTTTTTCTCTCCAACGCTTTTGAGTCTCTTTTCTCTGCACTGCTTTCTTCTTCGCTTAGTTGTCGAAGTTTCATTTATAAAGTATTGTCCTTATATGCTTTATATGGGCTGAGACCCTGGATCTGTTGTTACTCAAATCCTTCACACGACTGGGTCAATCTTTTGGCACAAATTCTCATGTTTAAGGTCCCCGCGAGACGCTCCATGGCCATTTTCTTTCAACTCGCAGGTCTTTTAAGTGTCTTCTGTGATCTTCACGTGAAGATCATGGCTCGTCTCCCTAGTCTTTCTCGCCAAGATTTTTTTTATAATAGAGATCGATCTCTCTCTCTCATCTCATCTGAAATGCTAAATTAATAGCACTACATATCTTCAAGATGACAGAATCTGGTCAATAATGCATCTTGCTGAAATTGCCCGGAAGAAATACCACTTTATTTATTTGGAATCTATCTTATCTTACATTTTATTCCTTTTAAATATACAAATACAAAATTTCCATGTTTCTGTCTGGGCATTACGTGAAAACTAGAAAAACATAAAAACAGAGACAACTTCATTAATAATTGCAGTTGTTCCTCCCCTTAACCTCAATTTCAACTTCAATATCTCCAGAATAAAACATGATATCAATATGATTTTTATTTAAAAAAAATATGAAACTTGACTGCTGAACTTAATTGTGGAGCAATGACCCATCAGTGGCGATATCCATGCTCGAGCTGGAGTAACAAAGGACTTTTGAGATGGCAGAAATCCTGCCAGAAATGCTGCTCAAACCGCAAAAGGGTATGTGTTATTACTGTGTGCACTGTACACTCTTTATGACATTTCGATATTATTACTGAACTATTACTGAACTATTGAGATAATTATTATTTGTGTTCTAGGAATTGCTCCTTGTAATAAAATTACTTCTGTTTCACTAAATCTAACACCTAATCAAAAGCATTGAATTCTAAATAATGTAACTGTCAGATATGCTTTTCTTTTATCACTTGTTTGGGAGAACCCAACAGTTTAGAGAAAGGTGCAAATCAAGTCATAATAAGCATAAGAGTGAGCGAAAAAGTAGAAAGTTACAAAGTACCAAAGGCAAAAACAGCTATCAATCTCTGAAATAAATTAAATTCAATTTTGAACACTCACACATAATAGCAAAGTCATTTCAACGTCAAGTAGATCCATCTATTGGGACGGATTTCTGAGAAAGGGAAGTGCTGAAAGAGAACCTTGCAGATAGGCCAACCAGCACCAAAGTATTCTTATATTATATGTTATTTTGTAATATGACAGCCTTTTGAACTTGTCATTTTGTAAAGTACTGATACTGCACCTTTAACTGTAATTTTCTCAGCCTTTTTTTCTTGAAGTGTAAATTGTGGCATCAAATCTCAAACATTTACAGTTCTAAACACATATAACCTTACCACATAAACACATATAAACTTACCTGTGCAAGACTCACACCCAAAGAGCGCAAAAGGCCAATGTGCTCTCCAAATACAGCAAGTTTCAGTTCTGTACTGTAATGGCGCTGGAGTGGAACAAGTAGAAAACAACCAAAGAGGGGATCACCAAAAGAAACTGCTTCAAACTGCACAAGCAGGGACGAATAGAAGTCATGAAATGAGGCCAGACCAGGAGGAGGCACTGTTAAATCTAGAGCATTTAACTGAGTTGGTCTACACAGAGCAAGGAGCAAAGCCCAAAGGAAGCGCTGCACAGGACGCTCCCGAAACAGATCACTGCCTGAGAGGAAGATGCAGGCAAGGCGACAAAACTTTGCAGCAGGAGGAACAGACTTCAAAGCATCCTCATGCCAGGTCTCCAAGATCAGAAGCCACTGTAGACAGTGTGTGACTGCTTCCGTGGAGGTAACTGATACTGACTCCACAGTTCTTCCGCTTGACTCCTCCTTTGTAGTTTGTTCATATAGGCATACAAGAGGAAGAAAAGCCCAATCAGAAGGAACAACTGGTCCTGTGAGCTCAGACAGCATTTGGGAACACACAAAGGGCGTATGGCCTAGATAAATATCTCTAGATCGTAAGACACTTGGTTCCAAGTGAGCCAGGTGAGTCAAGTAACATCCTCGTAGAGATGCAAGATTGGCATAGGCCTCCCGTAACAAAGTGCCTGTCGTGGACTCGGTAAATAAAGAGCACTGGTCCCCATCTCTAAGGCGAAGCAGCTGTGAAAGATCTACTGCTTCTGGGCCACCACAGCGTCCCTCACTGCAGATAAACAAGAAAGATGGGGAAAGGTCAGAAACATTAAACAACAATCCATGCTACTACAACAATTTCTGTCATACATAAACTGTCTCACCAGCACTTTAAAAAGCAAGGAGATACATTGTACAACTTCAAAACTGTCTCTCATACTTACTCCCAAAAAAAATAATTAATAATAGTATCGCTTCGTCCAACTTTACCATATTACCTGTCTACGTTTTTGTGGACAATAAAAATATGTCATTTTTTAACTCACAATTCCACACTGACAAAAAATACCAAGCCTGTGTGTGTAGACTCACGGGATGAAACTGGGGTTAAAAATCATAGTAGACAAAAGTTCATGTGCTTGATATTCACTGCCAGGCAACAGTCGAGGCAGCATTGCCATAGCGATTTTGTGGTAAACTGTTATCTGCTGTGATACCTCTGTCTTTAATGGCATCTGAAAAAGAAGGAAATAACCAGTTTAACATTAATGAAAAAAACAAAAAAGAATAAACTTTAAATTTCTTAAAAATATAATTTTTTAGAAAAAGAAAAAGAACTTGTTTTGAGTTGCTGATCACAGACTATAACATTACAGAAGCAAAACACAAAAAACTTAAAAACCTGTAAACCTATAAAATAAGTAGGGACAAATGACAACAAATCATTAGATTATATTTTGCCAGGTGAGTAGAGTTAAATACAGAAGTTTGCTAGAATTTGCTTGTCAAACACAGAACAGGCAAAACCAATAGCTTGACGTGCTAACAACATAAAACATTAGAAATTTGAGTTAATCAAGCTCATTTGTTCAGCTAAGCCATCCCAATATCTCATCTAGACACTTCGTAAAGGTGGTCAAAGTTTTTGCTTCAACTCCATGTTTCGGGTAGTTTGTTCCAGTTTCCCAAAACCTAAGTAAAAAAAAAAAAGTACTTCGTAGCTTCAGTCCTAAACGCACTTGCCTATACTGTATGTGATTCACTGATAAGTTGGAACAACTTTAATGGATCTACTTTATCAATGCCTTTGAGAATTCTAAAGACTTGGATTAGGTCCCCAGGCAGTCTCCTCTAAGCAGGATCAAACTGGTCCAATTCCTTAAGTGTGTCATACTACAGCAGGTCCTTAAGTCTTGAGATGCACTTGGTTGCTCTCCTCTGCACAGCTTGCGGCATTGCTATGTTTTTTTCGTAGTGTAGTGACCAGAACTGCACACAATACTCCAGATTCAGCCTTAATGGTGTATTATATAGCCTAAGCATACCACCTCTTGATTTATATTCAGGTTTTTACAATATAACCTAACATTTATTTGCCTTTTCAATTGTTCCTGCATATTGCTTAGATGATGTAAATGTGTCAACATAAACCCCTAAATCCTTTTCAGAAGTTGCTTCCTTTAGGACAGTGTCATTCCTTTTGCCCACATGTAGCACTCTGCACTTTTCTGTATTAAACTGCATTTTCCTAGTGTTTGCCCAGTTCTGAAGCTTGTCCAAGTCTCTTTGAATTGTTTCTGCTGACTCCTCAGTGTTTGCCATTCCTCTAATTTTAGTCATCTACGAATTTCAAATGTTTACTAACTATACCAAAATCAATGACTTTACTATAAATCAGAAAAAGTAATGTCATTGGACAGACCCCCAAGGGACTCCACTGATGACCTTACTCCATGTGGAACTTTCTCCTCTTTATCTGTACTCTTTCATGTTGGATAATCAATTTGAGATCGCAGATTTGTAGGTTACCTCTGATGCCTACAGCTTGTAGTTTCAGACAATTAACCATCTGAAGTTTTCCACTTATTAAAAATGCAAAATTAGAAAATAACAGAAAGGAATTCCACTGTGATTCAAGCTTAAGAGAATATTGTGTTTTCTTAATAGCATAATAATAAACCACATGATCAACAGGAATAGCAGCAACGGTTTATCCCTAACGATAGTAATTCAAATGATCCATACCTGTTTAAAAGCAAGCTTCAGCAAAAGATACTGAAGATGATATTCATGTCGAAATAACCATGCACTGGACAGAGAAAAACTGGGCAATGCTGAGCAGCTTGAACAAAGATAATCCAGAAGTCGTGGAGCAACAAGTACATTAAAAAACTGTAGAAATAAATAAGAGATTTACATTAGCCTTATAATTATTTTAGGCACTGTGGCCTATTGTCCATGACATTAAATAAGTTATGCATGAGGTGACCTAAGCAAGTCACTGCACTTGTCAAAGCTCTATCAAAATGTGTCAAATGTGATTTGCAAGTTATATTGTTTAAAAGTGTAAGTTAAACAAAAAATATTAAAAACAAAATTTCTGCCTTTTTGAACTTCTTCCAAATATAGAAATTAATTTAAATGGGGATGAAATAAATTTAAAATTCAGGTAAGATTCCAATGTGTAAATCTGTTTGTTTTATTGAGAGCAATATAAAGCAGAAATAGATGATGATAGGGCAGGATGAAATGTAGAGAATTATGCAGTCTCTCATATTGTCAGTTTACACTTTCATTCACATTAAACAATAAATGCACATTTATATAACTAATGTAGGTTGAAATTTCAAAAGGTGGATTTGAATTTAACTTTGCCTTAAATAATTGATTGCTTTCATTGCTTGAAATAAAAAAAATTCTATTTCAAAAATGTGATAAGAGACAGATTCCTGCCAGACCGCTATGGTGCATTTCATAACAGATTTAAATCATGCATTTTTCAGTTATCAACATCATGTTAAAATACAGTTTCAGATTTAGTAATTATAAATTATAATTATAAATTTTGTTTACTCTGATTGAGATTTTCAAACAAAAAAAAAAGAATTTCATTAGAAAGGGCTATAAGACATTACCTATATAACATTAACCGACACTATACTTCAGAGGTTTCAAGTCACCTAGAAACATTTTTGACAGAAACAGATACTTTTAAACTCATTTTAAAAATATAGTCAAGACATTATAAATTTTACAAATGGTGATAACTACTTGAAATTGGGGATTTATAATATATTATTCACATTTCAATGTAAAGCCCCATTGTCAGCAGCCATTACTCCAGTGTCCTAATGGTAAAGTCTCTTAGCTCATCTTTAATTAACCATGTTTACATGCTATTCAGTTATTAGAGGAACATTTGTAATTGTGTTAGCATGGCTGAAACAGGTTACTCTGTTCAACAAAGCAAGTAGATTATCTTTCATTACCTTGCACAGCACTGGCATACCTAAAGTTCAACTATGGATTCAAGAATGGCTCTAACTATACTGCCTTCTCAAGAAACAAATCAGTCTGTTGTTGCTCTGTGAAGGTTGTTTCATGTGACTGATTACCAAGAAACTGAACATTTCACACAAAGGCATCTACTGATGTCTCAAGAGAACAAGGTCAACTGGATCCAACCAGCACAGAAAAGGAAGGGGAAGTCCAGGATGCACAACTGAACAAGAAGCCGTTTGGGAATCAGATGCCTTACAGGTCTTCACACCAAAAAACCGTGTTATGTGCAACAGTGGAAAGAAAAAGGTTAAAATGGGCAAAAGAACACTGCAGATACATTAGAATGTGGATTTCACTGTGATTCCAAGCATTTGCCCATTTTAACCTTTTCCTTTTATTTGACAGTCAGATATGGCTTTATCTTTGAAACAGTGCCTCTAAAGCCAGCATCTTGGAATTGTCTCTAAGGTCAGCATACCGGAGTCACTGCTTCGCTTGTAGATTTTAACTGATAGTGTTTATATGCTATGGAAATATAAAAAATGTATGAGGCTGTTAAAAACTTCTTTCACAATCAGACATTAATGTGTATCTTCTATTGTGAACATTATCAATCTTTCTAACCTAAGTTAAAAATTGTTGTAATATTCTTGCACTCCATTCGAACTCTTTTTATTTGTATTTTTACTTTTTCATTAATTTCAGTTCCTAAAGAAGAGCAGATTTTTTAAAAATGGTTATCATGAGTTGAAGATTATTGAACAGAGTAAGAGAGAAATGCTGTTCTAGCTTGCATGTAGAAATTGTTATCCGAATCATCCAAAAGACTTAATAGAAGATGGCAACAATATATCGCCTACTGTAAATAAATAAATGGTTATTAACCATAGGGAGTTTTGAAGCTGCAAATCTGAATAAGAAAAATAGAGAGCTGGCTATAAGGCCCTGTCAACAGCTTGACTTCAAAGTGACAGAAACCATATAACTGCATGCTTCATCCATAGGATGGCAGTATGGTAACACAAAACAATTGAACAATGTATTTTACTATTATTATTATTACTACAAGAAAAGGCGGGGCAAAGATGGAATACACACATAAGACAATTTTTAAGATACCAAATGATGACTAGACAACTAGCAAGATTTTAAATTTTTCAAATGAAAACAAATCCAAATTCTACTATAATAACATATAACATAAATTATGACATAAAAGCAAATGTATTAAGTTGACTTGATGATTATTGAAGTCATTTTGAAATTAACTGCTGTACCATGCTGGAAATAGACTGTTTGCTTTAAATCAGATACATGATAAAGAGAATGACATATCTAGCAGCCAATATTATGGCGTATTTGGATTCATATTGAAAAAAAAAACATTTATGAATAATATAGGGCTCATCATTAAGTGACTTAAAGGTTTAATGCAGTTTTAATGGCACATTTTAATTTTCTTATTTAACTCAATTTGTATAGTACAAAAACAATATTTTTCTATATAAACATAACTTAAAAGAATAACACATTTAAAATGGCAAAATCTTAGTAATCTTGCATAAGTAACTTAGTTATATTTTTAATGCAAGTATTTTTTATTTCATATCTAAAATTATGTATTTTTTCTATTTCTATAAACTGTTCATCAGTTAATATTTACATAACTTAAGATTGCAAGAATAATATGATACTGTGATAACAATTCTGTATGCAGTCATTCTGACAACAATGTTTAATCCTCAATATCCTTTTTTGTAAGATAGTTATGTCAATATCAAAATTTAATATTTTTCAATTTTGATTGTTGTTTATGTCTTAATTATAGTAACTTTAAACATATTAATAGCTCAAGGGTTTTGTCTATATAATACAGCAATCAACATATTTACAAATTTTTAATATTATAAATGCCTAATGAGAAGCAAAATCACAAGCACTTGCAGCTCAACTCCAGGAATTTGCGAGGGAATCAGAGAGATAGCACATGTATCAAATCTACATGATCTTCCTAAGTGCATGGGGTTTTCTATCCACTTCCAATGAATGTGTCGGTTAAGTTGATTCACAACACTACACTGGCCCAGTCTAAGCAAGTCTGGGTGTGTGAAAGTATGTGCTACGACAGATTGGTGTTCTGTCTAGAGTTTGTGCCTTTGTGTCTTTAAAATATAAACTTGTTTTTAAGTGAAATTAACAATTGGAATAAAATGATTGCAATAACAAACCTCTCTTTAAAAAAAGGTATCATTTCTATGTGGATAGTTGGACACTGCTAATTATAAACTGGTTAACTCATACATTTCAAAATGGCTAATCAACTAAGAGCTAAAGTGCTTGATTTTCTGTAGATGTTCCCACTATGATGTACTTATGGTTGCTTTGCAACTGACAGGATTCTAGGCACTTCAACTGTTTTTTGTGTTAATACCTTGTTTACTTGTATCAAGCCTGTAATGAAATGAAGGATTTGGAAAATTATTAGATTATATGTTAATGGCTAATTGAGTCAAATGCCTAAGTCATGTGTTTGCTACAGGATAAAGAAGTCCTTGAAAACTGTTTTGCTGTTGGTATAGTTTGGCCACTAAATCTGTTTTGTATGTGCACAATACCACAACTGTCAAGACACATGTGGTTAAGTCTGGCTCCTTTCCCCACAGTAAGCTTTTTTACTTTTAGATTGATCTCAGAAGATTTTTACATTTACATTTACTTATTTGGCTGATGCCTTTATCCAAGGCAACTTAGAAAATTTATTGGTTACATTGGTTACATTTCTTTTATTTTGTTCCAATTGGAGCACAGGCAGGTCAAGTGATTTGCTCATGGTCATACAGTGCCAGTAGCAGGACTTGAACCCACAACCTTAGGGTTTGACATCCAAAGCCTTAACCGCTACACCACATTTTAGAGATACATACAATGCAGATGTTTTTACTTCATTTTTATGAGTGTAACAGAGCAAAATGCTGAAGACAGAACGATATGGAAGAAGATGATCTGCTGTAGCAACCCCTAACAGAAGCAGCCAAAAGAAGAAGCAGCAGCTAAAAGATCCCATTTTTGTAAATTTGCAGCAATTTTTATTTTTTTACTCTGACAATGTCATTAAAGAAATACTCTACCCAAAAATGTTTTTTTTACAAGTTACTTACTCCATAAGATTTAGAGTGATGGCTGCAAATAATTTTAATCACGTTTTCATAGAAAAAGCACACAAAAAGTTTATGATAGAAAGAAGTCTTTGTTTAGACTGCTTTGCTACAGAAGAAAATGTTTAAAACTCAACAAACAACTGAGATGATGGCTGCATTTCATGCATAATGTCCTAACAATTAAAAAAAAAAAATCATAGAATGCCTTTTAGCATTCATCTCTGCTGTTCTTCCCAGCTTCAAAAGAAATGTCTCAATTCTATTGGGACATGAAATCTCGACGGAAACTACCTTCTGGGCTACTATGCTTAAAAACATGCGAGGGAAATAATATGATTATCTAAAGCTCAGAAATGTTTATGAAAGGGCATACTGGACATTTATTCTCACCATATAATTTACAAAAGTAAATGTATAACTTAAAAGAGAGAACTAGATTTGAATCTCAAAAGAATAAATAAATAGTAAAAATTATACAATTGCATTAAAAGCTACAACTTATTAAATAAAAGCTTTAAAATAAAATGTATACTACCGAAAAAGGTTAACATTAAAATCCAAAAAATTTCTTTATTGTTACACCAGATGTCTCTAATAATGGAAACTTTCAAAACAATATTTTTTTATATTTAAACACTTGTATAATTTCTTAACATGGTATGGTGTAGGGCTTTAAGACTTTGAACTTTGAATCCCTGAGGATCCCAAATTCCTCTACTGACACTGTGTGATCAAGAGGAAGTCACTTAACCAATTGGAAAAACAAAATAAATGTAACCATTTGTATCTCAAAAGTCACCTCAGGTAACAGCATCAGCCAAGTAAGTTTTAATTACTATGTATTGTATGAACACGCTGCTGCTTACAAATGAGGATCTAAGCTAAAAAAAAAAAATAAAAAAATTCACAAGTTTTAAAACATTTTGGAATTAAATACAGAAACTTAAACCATACAGTAAAAGAATAAAAACAAATATCAAAGTTGCATATATGCAAAATGATCCCATATATCCAAGATAAGATCTTAAGGTACACATGCATTCTTTCAAGAAAAAGATTGGCACAGATCACAAGAGGGACTCTGACTTATTTTTCCTCTGTGTATTTGTGTGTGAAACATATTACTTTAAATAAAGTCCCAAAATAAATTTATGAAATTTCCATACATTTTCCTAATGCCACCAAATCAAAATGCAGCATCATGAGGGCAGTATCAGCACTAGCCCACTGCAGGGCACAGTCATACATATACTTACAATTAGTCACAGTCTAGTATCATACCTTTGGAGTGCTGGTGGAAAACTAGCGTACCCAGAAAAAAGCCCTTGCAAACAGAATGTAAATTATGACTTTGATCACATTTTAAAGCTCTATTACTTTTTTACTGTCTATCTACTACATACAGTAATTAAGATGAGCATTGCATGTGTATACATTTTAGAGATTCAACTTTAACCTTTATATTAAAAAAAAATTCCAATGCAAATCTGAATTAACAAAATTTTACAGGCAAAGCTTTTTCCCTTTTGTGTTTATTTTTATTTAATGCATCTGATAATATTTAAGTAAAATGACTTATTTTAGATTTGAAACTTGGTTCTTCTTCCCCATCTACTGGCAGAAGGACATATTGCTTTTAGGACAAGAGAAATGAAAATTCACTGTCTTGCTAAACTGGGAAAGAAAGGGAAATACATCAGTACACTCAAAGGAAAGCAGAGTAGAAAAATTTTTAAATGCAGAAGTAATTTGTTAATTTGTGAAAAGGGCTGTCTTTGAGAAACACCTGAAGTTCACTTGACTAGGAACAGCTTGGAAATCAAGACAAAAAGTGTTGCACATGACTGCCTACGATATAGAAAGTGGTGTTCATATTATTCTTTAAATTGTAACCACACAATGGAACGAAACTAACTCTTTTGCTCTTTATAATTTTCATAGGGTGATTATTGTGACATACTGTATTTTAGTACTTTTTTCCAGCTTTAAATCGTTTTGCTTTTCACTGATTCCAAGTCTTGTTAGTGGAGGAATGTGTGCCAGCAGGCATAGTGTCATTCCAACTAAATGATACATTAGTATATGAATCCACTCAAAGCCCTGGTACGGTCCAGACAGATGTAAAAGTACCTATTCCACTTGTGGTGGGCGGCCAGGGCCCTTGCCCAGCCAGGACGCCCCTGTGATGGAAGGACCAAGGGAAAGGGCATATTTAGGGCAATACCTCCCCTGGAACACTAGAGGGCAACCACCCAGGCTCACAGGTTTGGAACTTAGAAGCTCAACCCTGCTGGGGACCGTGGCCACGGCCAGAGGGCACATGGACAATTGCTGAACCCTGGGTTGTAGCACATCCGCCACTTTGGGAGCACCTGGAGCACTTCCAGGTGCCATACAAAAGAGACTGCCTCACTTCATTTAAGGAGCCAGAGTCGGAAAGAGGTGGACAAAGCTGGCTGGGAGAGGAGTGGAGGCAGCGAAGAAAGGACAGAATAAGAATGGAAAGTTTCTAGTGCTTGTGACTGTGCTTATTGCTGAACGGAGCAAGGTAGAAGGGCTTCACACTATAAATAAAACGTGTTGTGTGGCAACTCATGTCTCTGCCTGTCTGTGTCGGGTTAGGACGGCTGTACATGCCCTGGTGGTCCACACATGAAAACATCATACAATTATGCATGAAAGGGTTAGAATTATGACCCTCTTCAATTCTATAATGAGGTTTATACAACACAAAAAGACAACTAACAGGCAGTATACAGCAGTATGTTCATATGAAAAGAGACACTCACCTTGCAAGCAAGTCCTTTATGCACATTAGTGATAGAATCAAGGACATAGAATAGACCCATCAGAAAGGGAAATGGGGATTTTGCATCTGAAAGGTTGCCAACATTTATTCCTTCACTGCAGCCAAAGCCTGGAAGACCATGTATAATCTCTCGACTAGCAGCACAAGAGGTTGGGGCACAGAGTGCAGAAAACTGCCTAAAAATAACAGAGATAATATAATACAAAGGTAATGAAAATTTATTCAAATTAAAATTTCCAACATGAACTTTTTAATAAGTGCTCTCTGTGGCCAGCCCAAGAACCAGAAAAAACTTTCCAACAGTTTACGGCTAGTAAAGCTGGAATAAATACTGTGATTAAACCAAAATGCCTTACATTCTTTGTGACAGGGTCTACTGACAGGCTTACACAAACATCTTGGATTGTGGAAAGTGTGACTCACCTAAGATGATCGATCATATTTAGTACAGTTTGATGACCTGTAAGAGGAAGCAGGACCTCTGAAGTTAAAGCCTCTATCTCCTGGAGGGTATCCACTGGGCAGAAAGTGCTCTAGATTAACAGATGCCAAACATTAGAACAATTTTGACAGCCCAGGATCCTTGCCAATCCTATTCACTTAATTTGTCTAAAATAACACTAAGTAGAATTTGAAGTTCCCTAAAGTACCACTTTCTACCACAATACTTGATAACGTATTCCATGTTTCCATTTTTGTGTGTGAAGAAGAACTGGATGAAAAATCTCCACTATGCCAAGTGTGTGGCATTAATAGATAGCTGAAGGGACAAGAACATATTTAGAAGTAATGACAGGGTCACCCAGAAGCAGAACATACAAGAAAGATAGGTAGATAACCCAAATGATGATTACAAAGCAAAGAGCCACTAAGCAAGTACATGTTGAGCTAATATTAAGCATCACTTTAATGCCATTGCAATCAATATGAACAAGATTCACTAGTGGTACTTGTTCTAATGTGACACCAGAAAAAGACTGGACCAGGTAACAAAACTGTGCCAGTTCAATTTAAGTAATTAGTCACTGTTTCTGTCTGGGACTGAATGATGGGTGATACCCAGTCAAAAAAGACCTTTGGAAAGGGCTGCTCCTAATCAACTTCTGAAAGGCAAGTTTCACTAATGGCTAGTTTCCTGCTTTAGGGAGTTATAGCACAGGGCAAAAGATCTCAAATGTTTATTACCAAAGGAATCAAGACAACTAAACAGAAGGTTTAAAAGGGTTATTAACCCTTGCTATCATCCATTCCAAAGACAACACCAAAACAGGGTTTTCCAAAATGATAATGAGTAGCTGAAAAATTGTGTCATGGAAGCAAAATAAATTCTGAAAGAACTTCCAGAATCCAATCAAATGCTGAAAGATGCTTGGATTCTATCTTAGGCTACATCCACATTGCTACATAGTGTTATTAAACCAAAACAATCTATGTCCATACTCACATTTTCACATTGCTTACAGACTTATCTCTGACCATGCTAAAATGATCCGAAAATGTTTACTGCACAGACACATATACTTGAATGGGTGGTAACACCACCAGCCACAAAATGCATCACAAAACTGTAGTGGCCATTAAACTATTTGCCTTTTGCACATGTATACAGCATCCAAACTGTACAAAATGCAATTTAGATGCATATAGATAAGCAAAACAAGGAACTTCATGTAAAACAACTCTTCTATGGCTTCTCTTTAAGAAAATCCATCCATCCATCCATTATCCAACCCGCTATTTTTCCTAAATGAAGAGTGACCCATTAGGTCACAAGATGTTATAGTGAACAGGACCCAATCAGGGAAGGGTGTGTTAATAGGCATGAACCAATAACAGTGTGATTATAGTCTGCATATGAGGTAAACTGCAATTATGTCCATCCATATTTCAATGCTGAGGCTACGTTTACAGAAGTAGACAGCTCTGGAGGGCATTTTCAAAAGTTGTAGGTTATGAATGCCGTGATTGTGCAAATGAAAGGCACAAACAGTGACTAATGTCCACATTTTTAATAGGAAAACATTGTAGCATGGGTGGGGCATTAACAACAACAATGACTCATATGACCAAGGAGATGGAACAAGCTAATTATGACATTCAATGGGAGAATATTCAGATCCCCGTTGACTACGGGCTAAAGACCAAATTAATTCTCTGAAACCGCTCCAATAGTTTTGTGTACATAATCATTTGTAATATATCATTCATTATTAGCATGTGTGAAAAATGTAGGTTTAAAAGTTTTTTTTCCTAATTCAATCAAGCTGTTTGTTGGTAATTACCATTATAACACCCTGATTATCAATTCAACACATTAATAAATCTTTATATATAATACGCTGCCGTGGCTGTCCATTTGTCTGTCCAGGATTTTAAATCACCTGTAGCTCGCAAACTGTTTGAACTATTGACCTGAAACTTTGTACACATATACTACGTGACGTCTACTATCCGCTTTCGGGGTGATGATTGACCTAAAAGGTTATTCCTCTTTTAATTTTTATTTTATTGTAGAATCAGCTCACGGCAGCAGGCAGCCCGTGCGGCACATTCGTACGGACGCTATTGTCATCCCTACCACCTTCGCTGTCACTTCCTCTACCTCTTCATATCTTAAATTATTCTTGAGGCAGATTGAAGAATTAAAGAAAATGTACTAAGTAATTGCAACACAAACACTGACTTTTAAGTTTTAACGTGAAAAGATGGCAATGAAAGATGAGAAGAAGTGGACCAATAGGGTGGAGAAAAGAAGAGCTGCTCAGGAAGCTATGAAACTATGAATGCTCAAGTCAAATGTATTCACTGCACATTATCGTGCAGTGCGCCGTTACTGGTATTATATATTTAAATGTACAGTAAGACAGGTGTACTATACTTCCCTCATACTACCCTAAAAATAGAAGCAAAGAGTCTTTATTTTAGCAAAGTCTCAGAGTAAACTGAAGTAGCTTCATGCAGATAATACCACAGTACCTAACATTTGTTTACTTTGACAATTTTCTTTTTATACTTCACATAGTTAGAAAACTGTAGTGTAATGGTTCTATAAAGTGTGTACAGAAAGCACTTAAGTTGAATATTGCTAAAAGAACTGACATTTGACATTACAAGCACAGCCTCTCACCTGCACATACAGCTGTGAATAGAAGGACCCCAGGTAGACCAAGTGAGCTGCTGCCAACATGTGTACATTTTCCCAGTGACTGGGTTCTGCTAGCCACCGCAGACAGGTTTTCAGGGATGCTTTAATGAAGGGTTGCAGTCCAGCCACTTGACTCCAGTCCAGAGGAGGAGGAGGCGGGAGGGCACTTTCAGAGTCACTAAGAAAAGACAACCAGGATGCTTTTACTAGATATCAAATGACATTAGTAGCAATAAAAATGCAAACAGAGCTCTCTATATGTCATTAAAATCTACTTCTTTAAATATTAATCTGGAAGATGGCAATAGCTTTTTATTTTATATATTACCATTTAGCCAATGTACACATAGTCGTACAAGTGAAATACAAGAGCTAGGAATTACAAGAAAACTGAATGGCAGTAAAAGTACCACTAAAACACATCTCCTACAGTAAATATCTGCACAACATCCTGCAGGGATAACTGCCAACCTGGCCTGGGCATCCTTTGTCAAATGAGAATTCTCATTATTATAAAATAAACAGACTCACAGCTCCGCACATATCAGGTTGATCTAAATATTAAGTTTTCCCCTAAGTATATTCTGTCCAGTGGATGACTGAACTATGCATGAACAATAATAAACCACACAATATAAACTGTAAAAAAAGACTTTACACAGATATAGAACATTGACATGGAACTGGCTACAATAAGCAAAAGCAATTAAAAAAATGACAATGGCCCTAAATCTAAAATTCTACTGACAAAATGACAAAAATATGCTATTGCACATTGCCAGATTTAATAGTTTTGGTATAGATTGCTGGGTCCAAATCTAGGCCTGCCTACTACCTGTGTAGAGTTTGTAAGTTCTCCTTGTGCCTGTATCAGTTTTCATCCCATGAGTTAAAGTTAATTGATGACTCTTAACTGGTTGAGAGGGTGGGTGTTACTAATAAGGAGAGCGATTTTTAACCTAGCTGAGCAGGAGGTTGAGAGCCCTCCCAAGAAAAAAGTAAAAAGAGGGAGGGACAAGAATGAAGAAGAAAAGAGAAGATGATGTTAGTCCAGGTGGCCCTGATATTTAAGATAGGATGGAAAGAGAGGAAGAGGATGAGAATGAAGGCGAAAGGGAGAATTGACAGTGCTCGGCAGACACTGATGCATCATCTAGCAGCAGTAAAGTAGGGCTGGTAATGATGGGAGCTGCTGAAACTGCAAATATACCTTCCAAAAATGATTGGAGGGACAATCTGTCGTGGGATATGCAGATTCATCTCTATGGGGAATAGTATACAGCAGCTCACTGGCTTGTAATACTCTTATTCAGAGAGTGCCTTCCACCTTCCAAAACCTAGTCAACAGATCCTCAGTATTGTCACACCAGGATAGATTTATTGCTTTGCCTATAAGTTTTTTCCCCAATATCATAGCACGCCTTTATGAGTGGATTTCGTAACTGGAAACGGTGGCAGTAATTGCCAAGTCAGAAGTTTTCTTTCTTTTTAATCATTTCAATGTGTGTTCAGACCATGGTGTGTGTGTGTGCATGTATATTTATGTATCTATTTATATATGTATTTTTTAAAGAGCCACTGTAAAAAGCCAACTTTCCTCTTGGGGATGAACAGATGGACAGACAGACAAACAAGAAAATAAATAAATAAGGTAAGTGGGTTTTTTCATTCTCTCTATCTGTCTGTCTATCCATTCATCCAGAATGTACTAGCAACCGTAAGAGTTCCAAAGGGCACATGGCTTGTATGCAGTGTTTATTGTGATAGGCAATGGAAAATACTACAGATTCATCTCACTTTCAGGAGGTATAATGAACTATAGGGGTAACTACAGAATGGAAACTTTCCTGGAATATTAAAGACAATCAGCCAAACTAATAACTTTCTGGTGGAGCATATGCAAAAATATGGACAAAAAGACTGAGGCATTACAAACTACTTGTTATCAAGAATTTAAAACCAAATTATTTGAGTTGACGAGGGAACAAGTGAAAAGATAAATAGCTAATGAACTAAAGGAGGCTAAATATTTCTCTGTGTTAGTGGACTTAACACCAGACCCAGCACAGAAAGACCAGTTGACACAATGTTAGGGTTTATAAGTAGGGAGGGTAAGTCCTGAATGACTTTGCAAGGGGAGAATCTAGAAAGAAAAAAGCTGTCTAAAGCAAGATAACATGTTTTATGTCTTATTGTTGCCTATGCCACTGTATTGGACAAAATGATATTATGCCATGTTTCATACTGTGTGACAAACACAATGAGCATAAAGGGCTGCACCTGTTGGAGGATTCCTGCAACCACTTTTTTTATTGTTAGCATCGTGGTCCAGAAAAGTTGGTTGTGTTGTTGCATTCTATTGTGCTGACCTTGATCACTGACCAAAGTCCTTAATGGTCAAACATCTTTTTCTTTCTTTTCCTGATAAAGACAGAGGTGCCAGTAAATGGCTAAAGTTTAGTTGTAGCCTATACATTGTGTGAGTGTGCTCATATCAGTCTCCTCATTTGTTAGACTAATCTTGCATAATGTAAAAAGATCCAAAGTCTGTCTTTGAGGATCCACTGGCCACGAAAAAAATAATGTTTGGAATTTCTGCTGTGAGTAAACACAAATAATATAAACCCATCAGAAAAATAAAGGTTTTTCGTAACTTGAGTTGAATGGCGAGCATCTTGAGACAACCAAGCCAAATGGCTCTTAGGACTCAAGATCACACCATTCCTTGAAACAGTATATTATCTTAGGATAGCATGCATGAGTAGCTTTGCCAGGTTGCAAAAAAAGCCAGGCAATGCAAATGATGAAAAATAAGAAAAAGATGAAAAGAAAGAGAAATGCTTGGCTGTAGCACTTACTTACATAATTCATGGCAAGCATAGTTTTTCTTTCAGTAAAAACATATAAAATTGCTGACTTCAGAAGACTCAATATTTTTTTTCCTTGTTAAACAAACCCAGCACTCACCCCATCTGGTTAGCCTTTAATTCCTCTGTAGAACCAGCAGTTTGTGTGACTGTTGTGAGCAATAACAACAGAGTCTCTGTTCTCTGAAGAGTAAGGTTCGAGAAAGGCTCCAAAGATGTCTCTTTAGACATCAGCTGTGGAATAGACTGAAGCATTCTTATGAGGACAGGATACATATCCCTAAAAAAAAAAAAAAACAGAATGAAGAACACCATGGACATGAGTAGCAACTGAAGTAAAGAAATTCACTGTACTCTGTACATGTGACAAAAATAAACCCTATAAACAATTCCAGGGAAAAAACATTACACAAGACTAATCAAAACTTAGTTAATAAAAATTTTACTTTAATAATGTATGTCATTCCTTCATAGATACACGTTCAGTGGCCACTTTATATATACACATGCTTATTACTGCAGAGTCTGCTAGTCCAAACAGATGATTATGTGGCTGAAACTACCTATGTATATGCATATGGTATGGTCAAGAGTTTTAGATGTTATTTGATCAACCATTATAATGTGCAATACAAGTGATTTGTAGGTGACAGACAGCTCTTTAGAACAGTGTTATGTAGAAAAGCAACTCTGAACAAAAAACATGTTGGATCCTGACTCCAACGAACAGGAAAAGGAGACTACATTGGGCATGTCTTCTCTAAAACTAAATGACTGCAGATTGGAATCCACTTTTGGTATAGGCCAGGGGTCCTCAATCCCAGTCCTGGAGAGCCGCAGTGGCTGCAGGTTTTTGTTCTGACCTGGTTGCTTAATTAGAAAGCAATTCTTGCCAATAAAGCACTAACAAGCTATGAAATTAAATTAACTCTGCTATGTCAGGTCATTCTCATATCCTAGATTTTCTTTCCCTTTCTATCATGCAAATGATTTGAAGGCTAAAATGGACGAGTAATTCTCAGTCCTTCACTTTTTTCTCTTCATTTTTCTTCCAAGTATTTAATTAAACCCAATAGTGCAGATAAATACACAGAGGTGTAAATGTAAATAAGCTAAATGGAGAAATGCTGCTCTCTCTTGTCATTTGCATGTTATTGATAATAAGGAGCAATTAAAATAGCTGTTTAAGACAAAATTAAGCAATAAGGGCTCAAAATCACTAAAGTGAAGCAGAAGTGTTACTTTAGCAATAAGTGCTTTTTATTAAGCAACTGGGTTGGAGCAAAAACCTGCAGCCACTGCGACTCTCCAGGACCGTGACTGAGGACCCCTGGTATAGGCTGATGATGGGAGTCCAGTGGTCTGGTGACTGCTTTCTTGTAACACATTAAGCCGCTTAATATCAACTGAGCATTACTTGAATGTCTAAAGCATTGTGATTGAATGCGTTCATCACCCGATGGGTACAAATATACCCTTTTGCAAATGGATGCTTCACAAGGTATGATGATTATTCTGATAATTATTATAATATTTCAATATTATAATTATTTCAATGGACTGTATTATCCCCAGATCACAATCTAATAGTGCACCTTTGAGAGGAGGTGTGTTTGTGCATATATAATATATATATATATATATATATATATATATATATATATATATATATATATATATATATATATATATATATATATATATATATATATATATAAACACATACACACACGCACACTTACATATACATACACACACTGTATAAAATACAGTGTTGACTGACTAACTCACTCACTCATCAACCTGAACTTGGTAGAATGGTTCATCTAGGGTACTAGGTATCCGCTAAGAAAGGAGATTTCAATTTATCAATTTTTAAGGGTTAAAACCCCAAGAGTTAAGCAAACAAAAATCATAAACATCTACTAACAATAATCATATACATTCAAATTTCACATATTTCCTACTGATTACCCATTTCAATTCACTTTCCTGTAAATCTGGATTTTGCAATGACCTTCAACAAAAGCCAAGTCACTAGGAAAAAGCAGTAATTGAAGAGTAAGCAGCTCCTGTAACCTAATAATATCATTATTATTATTAATTATTATTTGACTGGTGCCTTCTTCCAAAGCAACTTACACCATTTAAGATACAGTTAATTGCATTTTTTGTTGTTTTTTTCCAGTTGGAGCACAGGCAGGTGAAGTCACACAGTGTCAAAACAGGATTTGATTCCACTATTTCAAGGCCTGAATTCCAAAGCCTAAACAACTATGCCACACTGATCTTTAAAATACAGAGACCCTAAAATACCTCTTTACACTACTTACACTACACACATCTCTTGGACCAAAGCCTTAGCTACTACAACACACTGCCTGCCAATACTATTAGCACTTGATTTAATTAAAAAAACAGACGTAATGTATACAAAAAAGCTCTTAATTCCATAGTAATTTTGATACAACTGAGTAACCAAATGCGTGGTAACTGACATGGGTAACGCTGCCAGCCACAGCATAAAGATGTTGCCAAAACAACTGCAGAAATGTTGTGATGTCATCAAATCTGCATGAATCAAAATCCCTAAGAAATGTATCTGGAACCTTGTTGAATTCATGCCTACCCAGTGTTCTACCCATTGCTAGACAGGTAAACCTAATAAAGTGGCCAGTGAATATACATAAATCTAGTAAGTCACTCTGTAGTAACATTACCATAAGACTCAAAAAAAATATTTTTCCATACCTATACAAATCACAAGCCTGTCCATATCCAGCTGCAACACACCACATCCTCAAAGCTTCAAGGCTCAGTTTCTTTGCCTCACAAGCTTCTAAAAGCAGATCTTCTGGCTCCACTGCAATAAAGCGTAACAAACGTGCTCTGATCTTGTAGTTGTTCAGCTAGAAGGGGCACACAATAATTAGATGATCCGCCTTTCAATTTTGAAGTTTAGTCAGACAATTCAGGTACTAAAGACTTGTGCTGAAAGACTTACCAGCCTAGCACAGGCATGCCTCCCAGTACTGGCCAGCACTCTTATCAGCTTCATTGCTGCTGCAACAGGCAAGCCATGTGGCCTTTCCAATGTGGGTCTATGTCCTGACATTGAAGGGGATGTCCATGAACAGGGGAGAAATTCTGATATTATTGTTCCCATAAGCCGAGGACAATCCAATACCTCAAGAGATTTGAAATAAATATGCAGATCAGAAACATTTTAAAGAGCATTTATTTTAAAGTAGTATCTTTATAATAATCAAAAGGCAAAGGTGTAGAATAATTATCTTTTTTATTAATTTCATTAGTCAGGTGAAATAAATATCTGGCCCAATGTTTAAAATGTAGAGGCTGGGGCAATGTGAGCCCTGATAAGGTTAAAAAAAAAATAGCAAATAAAAATAAAAGAATATACACTTTAAAAAGATCCTGTGCTAAAGAAAAGGAGAGAGAAAAAACATTATTGGCTAGAATGTTTTTTTCTCTCCTATCATAAAATATATTCTGCTTTATTATTAGTGATGGAAGTTGTTTAAAAATTGGAAACATTGTTCTTTACAGTTGAGAACTATTTTTGTATAGCCAATGATGTCACCTGAAGCCTTCAATTTATTTACATGTGCAATTTATCTATAACATCTAGTACGTTTCGTTTTCCAGATAATTATGACTATTTTTGAAGTTAGATATTTTACACACAGTTTCACTTGCCTTGCAGATGGCCACTCATCCTATTTACTAATCCCTTGTTGCTATCTGCCCTACAACAGAAAGCAGCAACTGAAAGGCACACACTTTCTAATGTGAAAGGGTACGAAAATGTTCAAAAATTTAGGAAACGTATGAAGCAATAACGTCAATGACTTTGGCGAACTATTGTCTTAAAGATACCAAGAATTAAAATAGACAATAAAATCCAACACCTGACTGAAACAGAAAACAACCTTAACATGTAAAGTACTGAAAAGTATAATTTTAATTAGATTGTTTAGTACTACTGTCTCACAGCTCAATGGACCTGGATTTGATTAATGCCCTTTTCTAGATGAATTCTGCACATGCTTTCACATGGTATTCTCATGGTTATTCAGTTACATTACACACCAAAAAGTGCATATTAGGTTAATTGGTGATTTCAAATTGCCAGATTCACCTGAGTCTGGCTATGCATGTTTAAGTGTATGCTGTCCTAAAGATGGTGGGACAGGCTCCAGTCCTAATGGCAAAAGTGCTTTCAGAAAACAATTGAATGGATTGATTCAGAAAAAAAATGATTGACTTCTGCTCATTTTTAGATTTTCATCTCTGATTGGCGATTCTAAATTGATCTTGGTGAATGTAACTCTGTGCATCCATTGACTTCCTGCCTTACATTCAATACTGCTTGGATAGACCCTGGCAGTCTAGGCCTCCGAATTAGATTAAGCAGGTTAAATAGCGTAATGTTACTTTAAGTTATTTTGCCTACTCATGATGTTAGGAGTACTGGCAGCGCACTAATGGATTATGCTTTAATTCATCACACTTGCAAAATAACACTTTGTACCTTTGTTCCATATGCTTCACTTTCAAAATTCTAACATGGGAACAATCATTGAATCACTATCATAAAAAAATTCCCAAAAGAGGACCTAGTGGTATGTTTATTGGGAATTTACCAACACAGTCATATGTGTGAACATCCATTACCCAACCTGCTATATCCTAACACAGGGTCACAACAATGTTGCAAAATAACGAGATTAAACAGGCAAAACGTCACAATAGCCTCACTGAAAAAAACATGAGCTATTCCTCAGACACTTTGGTAATTAAGCATTTATGTCTAATACTGGCTAGACAATATTTATAAACAAGCATAGAAAGTTGTTTGCTTTGCAAGTTTAACAATTTGATTTGATATGACAGACTCTGGAACAAGGGAGATATTCCTGATGATCTTCTGATCATCACTCAGACAAGGATATGACAAGTATAAGTAATGAGACAGCAAATGCTGGCATTTACTTTCAGAAAAAAAATTAAAAAGTTTCTCACACAATTAAGTCATACCTGGCTAGCAGCAGCAGCTGAATGGCGACAGATCCTAATTAAGATTTCCAGCACGTCCTGAACCACTCTGGGGCCCGGGCGAACAACTTCTAAAATATACCTCAGCCTAGGCAGCAACTTCATTTTCAAAAGGCCCTAGTAAATTGAAAACCAGAAGAAGTCAAAAGAAAGCAATCATTAGGAAATTGCAGTGAAGGCATAAACAAGAAAAGATTAAAGTCAAAAGCATGTAATTCTGGCAGCATCACCTTGATGATATCTGCCTGGGCCACCTCATGATCTTGCTTTCTAGCCTCCTTTTCCTCCACTGTCTCCTTTTTGCCATCTTCATCTACCTCATCCTCTTCTTCATCATCAGACTCTTCCATTGGCAATAAGGGAAATGTGAACATTCCATGAAGCCAAGAGAATGTTCGGTCAAGACATTCCTAAAAGAGTTTATAAGTAAAAATAAAGTTATATAGAAACTGTAAAATTGATCCATTGTAACTTGTAAATCTTACCCTGTTGTTTATTATAGAACAAAAATGGTGATCTTTAACTGAAGGCTTTTCTTAAATAAGAAGGAAATAACATTAAATCATGTTAGACAATACAGTAAAAAGACATGCGAAGAAACTTAAAAATTTTTAGCGAAAAAAATTAGTGGAGTAAAGATCTGAGGGCATTAAATAAATGCTGATGAGCTCACTTCTAGTGGGCAGCACATACCAGGAGGTCACAGAAGAATTCTTAATCATAGAAACATCTTTTATGGTTTAAATCAATTTATTTTTTTTAATAATTAAAGGGTGTGGTAACTAAACCTTAATTTTGTTAATTGACTTCACATGTTCTGTTTTGAATATTGAAAATTACTCTCGTACAGTGAGACTGCAAAGGACTGGGACAACTGACCACCTAAGGTAATGCTACATCAAGGAAAAAAAATTAAGTGGAACCACCAGAAAACATGAATGTCAGGCTCAGAGTGTAATAATTTTGCTAGGGTTTGATGTCAGCAAAACAGAATAAAGGCTCCAAGGAAGAAGTCAATTGTTAAACAGAAAAGAAACAGTTAGACTTTTAAGTAACATATCAAGACATTTCTGATGAGTGAAACAGCTATCAAAGAAAAAACCCATGACTAGATCAAAAGGAGAAAACAAGTGTTTCCATCTAACTAAAACCTATGAATATTAATCCACTTGAATACAGACAAAGAAGTAACTAACAGAGGAACAGTATTAATATATTTATGTATGTGGTATGGGCAATGACTCAAACCTTTTTAGGCTTAAACTTCAAACTTTCGCAGTTCCCTGTGGTATTTCAGCAACAGTAAAATTAATTTTATTCTAAGATACACATTCATATTATTGAGGAGAAGCACAATGTATTTAAAAAATGTGGCATGCTGCATATTTTCAGTAAACACGAGAGGGGTCCATTGAAATGAATGTAGATATGTGTGTTTTTGCAAGTTTTTTTTTTTTTGCAGGAGACCTCATAGCACAGAAAACTCATCTCTTGTCATACTGCAGCAGCTGCCCTGTTCTGTTGATAAGCCTGATCACTTGCATGCTCCGAAGCAGTAAAGTCTAGTGTTGTGAGACTAGAGCTGTCTCCCCCCATGTCCTGCCTTGGAATAAGCTAGCAGGGTAGTGGGCTTTCATAAGACGACAATGGAAGAATCATTTTTTCAACAATATGTGGATACATTTATGTGCATATTCTCTGTTAATGTCTATTTTACTATTTTGTATCACTTAAGTAAATAACAGCACTACTGCACATAGAGATGTGTGGTTTCACTGCTGGGCAGCCTCCAGTGTAGCCATATCTGACAGCCAAAATAAAATATGCAAGGCAGCCAAACACCTACAGCACTGCACACCCCACACAGCTCAATAAAATGCTTGCACATCATGTGACAGGAAATAACTTCAATGTGTTGTTCTTTTTCTGACAATTTTATTTTTAACTAGGGGGCTTCGCTTGTCAACCCCTGTGTCTGGTTAATCGGATATACAATTTAAAATTTTTTTTTTCTTTGGAATTGTTTCAATTTCATTATTTGCACTTTCACTTTAAAGCTTCATTAAAAACAATATTTTTTGGAGACACATTGTGACAACGCAACGTATAAATGCCTGTGAGTGACTATTGTTTCTGTTTCCTCTAATAAATAATCCAACTTTTTCTAATGTTTGTCCCTGTGATTTATTGTCATAGCAAAAGCTATTCTCATGGTAAACTGTAAAAATTTTAATACGAATGGCATATCACGATCTCCTTTGATGTGTAATGATATTCTCGGAATACTCGTATATACATTACCTTTCTTTTTGCCTGTTAAAATTTGCATCGCTTCTCTGTGATCATCAATATACACCTGACCGAATTGTGTATTCTTTGAAATTCAACTTGTCATTGCTTTAACTATTCCAGGAACACAGATTCTCATAGCGTATGGTCCATTATTGTGTAAATCCACGTTTTGTCCATTGAATGATTCGAAGGCGAAAAGACTTTGTTGTCTACTCTTTGCCTTTTATTTCTGACCTCGATTTGTTCTGCTATCTTTTAAATTATATTTGGTTCTGATGATTAATCACCTTTTGTTTGCAGTAATGCAATCTTTTCTATCTTTTCTTTGATACTGTAGCGACTGACATGATAAAGTGTCACAAAAGTTTTACTTGAACAATCGCAGACTTCCTAACCCCAAACACAACTTTCTCGTCCCCCCTTACCGCATCAATCAATACCCCACTATCAGTCTTCCATGCTATACTCTGTCCTCCCTCAATTGGACTGAACAGTCACTTAAAACCAAAAAGGGCCTCAACCTGGCTGGTACGCTACAATACTTTCGAATTTTACTGCTTTCATATTCTTTACCTTTCTCTGCATGTGTATAGAGCCATCGTTTGTTTGAGCCTTTCGAATTCCACTTCTTTCATAATCTCTTATCTGCCTTTTTTTCTCTCCAATGCCTTTGGGTCTCTATTCACCATATTGTCCTTATACACTTTATATGTGCTGAGAGCACAGGATGTGTGTGTGCTACGTGCTTTTACACGTCTGAGTGTTTTTTGATGGGTGTGCTCTTATATGATATCTTTCATAAGTAGGGCGTGTCTTGCAAGAATCTCATGTTCCACGTCCCCGCAAGATGACCCTGGGACAATCTCTTGGCACTAAATCTAATGTTTACGGTCCCTGCGAGACGCTCCATAGCAAGTCTCTTTTGTCTCATGGGTCTTTTAAATGTCTTCCGAGAAGATCAAGTATCCTCACCTTGCTTTTTCTTTCCAGGATTTTTCTTATAATAGAAAGACATAACTGACCATACAGCGCATACAAATATATATTGTAAGGTGTTTTCCATGATTTTTTTGTGTGTGTTGATGCAAGTGGGCTGCACACACACAAAAAATGGTCTTCTGTAAATGTATAACTGTAAACTGAGCCTTTGACCTCCAGAAATGAATATAAAGGACAGATATATCTCCATCAGTTTAACGGCCATTTCCCAGGTTTTTTGCAAAGTGTCTGGTTACATTGGCTTCTAAATGGTTTTTTTCTCCAGTCTCCATGGTCTTGGGCATCATTTGAAGCATGAAACAACATTCTCATTTTATCCGCCACCACCTGTAACCATGTCTTTTTCAGCCTCTATCTGCACCTTATACCCCCACCTTGGTGTGCCTCTTTATCCAATCGTCTTTTGTATTTTACTCCACATGCCTGATCCTCCTTTCTTCTCAGCAAATCACATATCACCTCAACACCAAGCCTTTATCTCAATTTAGCATTCATCTTTGTCTCCCTCTGTGGCACTCTATACATCTACTGTAGTCTCTATTCTTTCCAATTTTGTTTCATGTTTCACCTTCATCAGCCACATCTCACTTCCATACAGAATTCAACACCATAGATTGCTTTTATAAGCTTTTTAAATTTCTTCCATGCACCTCCTCCCCTTGATTTTGATGCTGCATCCACACCTGGATCTGTACTGAACATGTCACCTAACAGTACTTTCCTACTTTGTCTAAAACACCATTATTGCCAGTATGTAAATTTACCCTTTTTGCATCAGCATTACACAGCCCTCTTGCACTGTTTTTACAAAGAAAAGTTTACATTTGCTAACTGCAGACTACCTTTCACATAATGACATCTACTGACAATCCACATATTGGAATGATGCTGCCCCAGTTACAACACTTGCTGAACAGCCATACCCCTATTTTTTCCACATTTCCACACCTCTTCTACAACAATCACCTCCGTCTTCCTAGAATATACCTATGTACCAAATGGCAGTTTGGAGTACCAGGCTTTCTTGGAGTCACGCATAGATCCTGGAAAGGGTCCCAGCTGGTGACTCCTTAGTTCTTCTGGAAGACCTTAACACCCACGTGAGTAATGATGGAGACACTTGGAGAAGCATGATTGGGAGAACTGATCTAAACCCGAGTGGTGTTTTATTATAGGACTTCTGTGCTAGGCATGGCCTATCCATAAGAAATACCATATTCAAACATAAGGTAGCTCATCAAGGGTACATGGTACCAGAGCAACTGAGGTCAAAGATCTATGATCGAGTTTATAATTGTATCATCAGATTTGAGGCTGTATGTCCTGGACACTCAGGTAAAGAGAAAGGCAGAACTGTCACTGATCACCACCTGGTGGTGCGTTGGGTCAAATGGTGAAGAAGGTGCCTAGACAGATCTGGAAAGCCCAAGCAAGTAGTGAGGCTGGAAAGGGAATGTCTGGAGGAGGCATCTGTCCAGAAGACTTTCAACTCCAACCTCCATAAGAGCTTTTTCCACATCCCAGGGGAGGTTGTGGACATAGAGTCTGAATGGGCCTTGTTAAAAGGTTCCATAATGGAAGTGGTTGCAAAGAGCTGCAGCCTGAAGGCCACAGGTGCCTCTTGAGGTGGCAAACCAAAGACCCAATGGTGGACAGCAGAAATGAGGGTTGCCACTGGGCTGAAAAAGGAGGGTTAGCATGGTGGACTTCTGAAGCAGAAGAGAGGTACCAACAGGACAACAGAACTATAGTACCAATAGTCAGGGAAACAAAAAACAGGCTATTCTCAGCAAGGGTGGAGAAGTGCTGACCTGGCCTAAGGATGTTGTCTGACAGTGGAAGGAACACTTTGAGGAGTTCCTGAACCTGATGGACAAGCACTCTGTGGAGGAGGCAGAGCCGGAAACTGATAGGGCTATCAATGCCCATTCCCCTGAGGTAGATTACTGAGGTAGTTAAGCAACTCCACAGTGGCAAGGCTCTGGGGGTGGAGGAGATCCATCAAGAAGTTCTGAAGGTTCTGGACATTGTTGAAAATTCATGTCAACCATGACAGTTCATGTTCCGGGTCCTTAATAAGAGCTACTTGGTCCCTGTATAATCATAGTGAAAGCAGCACCGTTTCCAGAGGGTAAGGTACTCTGCCAGGGCTGTGCTTTGTCTCCTTTCCTGTTAATGATTTTCATGGACAGGGTATCAAGGCACAATCAGGGAGGGGAGGGTGTTTGTTCAGTGGCCTTTGAATGGCTTCACTACTTTTTGGACATGACGTGGTCTTTTTGGCTTCACAGGGCTGTGAACTCCAGCATGCATTGGGATAGTTTGCAACCGAGTGTGAAGTAGCAGGTCATGGGCCTCTTTAGAAAAAGGGTGGCTTGTTCTCTCTGAATAGGAGGCAACTTACTGTTCCAAGTAGAGGAATTTAAGTACCTTAGGGTCTTATTCATGAGTGAGGGGAAAAGTAATGGTGAGATCAACAGACGGATTGGGGCGGTGAGCACAGTTATGCAGTCGCTATACTGATTTGCAGTAGTGAAGAATTAGCTGAGTCAGAAGGCAAAGCTCTTGATTTACCAGTCGATCTACATCCCTACTCTCACCTACAGTATGGTCATGAGCTTTGGGTAATAACTGAAAGAATGACATCACAGGTGCAAGCAGCCAAAATAAGATTTCTCTGCAGGGTGGATGGGCTCACCCTTAAGAGATAGGATGAGAAGCATGGGCTCAGAGCCAGTTGCGGTGGTTTGGGCATCTGATATGGATGCCTCCTGAATGCCTCCCTTGTGGAAGTTTTGCGGGCACAACCATCTGAGAGGAGACCCCAGGGAAGACAAACGACTCACTAGGAGGATTACATCTCCCAGATGGCCTGAGAACACCTTCGGATCCCACCGTATGAGTTGGCAAGTGTGTCTGCAGAAAAGGACGCATGGGCCTCACTGTGAAGACTGTTGACCCCACAACCTGGCTTCAGGTAAGAGGTGGAAAATGAATCAATGAATGAATCATTTACCTCCTTCTACTATTATGGATTTCGTAACATAAAAGGAAAAAGCAGAGGGCAATATAAATAATCCTTAACCCAAGAAGCTCATGATAGTTTTCAACTATACCTCATCATTAGGGACAACCAGCAGTGCCCAAAGAGCTCGAACTGCACCTGCAATTACAACTTCCACATTGTCATCCAAAGCAAAGCGAAGCAGGAACAAAAGACCAGCATCCAGAAGAGTGGATATGATTCTACCCTTCACCATAGATGCTAATTCTCCAAGATGTACCTAAAACAAGATGAATAAAAAAAAAATTAAGAGACGTGATAAACAAAAATCACAGCTGCAGGGTCCTCCATGAGTTTGCTTTTAGTGTTATTTAACCAGCTATGCTGCTTAACAAAAATGAATCACACTCACAACCAAACTGAACAGATGTTCAAGGTCATGAAACTATCAGTGAACATGTTTTAAGAAATGGGTAAACAAATAAATGGTGCAAAATAGGAAATGTTTTACCTTATGCAAGACACGTGCCAGAGTATTAAAAGCCAGTGTGCGCTGTTGAGTCACCTTACTGCGAGAAAGGTGGAAGAGCTCCTGCAGTGAATAGCCAGCAAGCTACAAGGAAAAGGACAGTGCAAAGATTTAGTGTGTATAGATCAGAACTTTACTCTGTAAATGGAAAGCATGCTGCATTGAGTAACCTACTCTCACACTCAGAAAAACCTTTCTCAATCTCTACTTAATTCACACATTAATCTTAGTTTCTTTGCAGAAAAGTTTATTTATAGTGCTCATTTTAAAATGTGTTTTGAATACAGATTGATTGATTAATTGAAACATGGGTGTACTACAGTGCATTTGGAGTACAGTATTACCAATTCTGGTATGATAGCTAACATTACAATAAAACTTTACCAAGAATTTAAGTTTGTTAATTCAATCAAATAAGAGTGACATGTAATAACAAAGATGGTACTAATGTATAAATTGTCTTCTTTTGTACATTTTTGGATACAGAAAAATGGATACTGCTTTAAAACAAAAACTGAATAACCCACAGGTTGTCATGTCTAACAAATTTCAAAGACGGGTATGTGAAACAGAATGGTTTAAAGGTTTAAAATAAACTAGATTATAACCCAGGGATGCTAAAACTCTTTTCTGCTAATTGCATGAGGATTATCTGGGATTTATTCACATCATGTGGTCACTGTATCTGCACAATGACCCAACAGCTGTCTTTCAGCATACACATTATACTCTAAATTAATAGACTGCAATTGAATTTAAAAATTGACTGCTTTTTAATTTTTCTGACTAGTAAATCCTTTACTAGTTCATATGAGCTAAAGTATATATAAGCACTCTGTAAACACCAGAGGTACAGTATATAAGTACTTTGGGTCACCCTTTGCACATCTACTTTTCCTTAATTAGGCTCCTGTATTTAAAAAAGCAAAAACACTAATCAAAATAATCTTGCATGTGAACAGCTATGCAAATAAAACAACTTATGCTATTCAGAACAAGCAACATTGTCCAGATTTTATCATAAAAGAAACATAAAACTGCAGATTGCACTTGCCAGTTGTGAGTTGCAATAAGACCTGAATGCTCAGCTCTCAAGAAACTGAAAGCATCTCTTTTAGATAAAAAAAACGCATATAACACACATAGCTAATGGTGTTCCCTCTTTATACTGATCTACTGTTGTTTCATTTTTCAGACTTTTTTTCAGTTTACAAGATATTGTACTCCCCAAAGACAGATCATCGTTAAATCAAAAATAATGCATGCATTTTATGAAATAAAAATAATTTTAGTAAACAAGTATGGGTGAAAATGTTCTCTGACCTCTGGCTCTTCTCCATGGTGGTGCAGTCCAAGATGTGTTGGCAGGTCAGCAGTTGGTGGGATCAATGATCCAGAGAAATCAAAACGAGCCTGCATTGCCTATAAACACAGAGTGGGATTCCACAAGTGATGAATAATACCATAAAACTTTCTTCATACAGCTTCTCTATCAAAAGGGCTAATCTTTCAACTGCTTATAAACTTAATATGAAAATTTACTCTTGATTATTTTCAAAGTCAATATGTGAAACATGCATCATAAGGGTTGGTAGGTGAATGGTGGGAAATGCAAGGCAGCATGTGTCCTGGAAAGGATACCCTTGCCTGATTAGGATGACATGCAAACAGATTCTTAGCTGATGTTGACCACTATGCAGGTAATTATTTCCCAAGACACCAGTGACTACCAGGGACAGTCTGGTTGACAGTTCGGAAAGACAGCAACAGGGACAGGGAGAGTTAGCAGCCTGAACTGCATCTTTCGCGAGGAAGAATCTGCAACAAGCTATGTAACCACATTTACACACATACCCCCAAGGGAGCTGAAAAGGTGAGAAGAATGAGAACCCTGCAAGGATGGCCCCCAAGGATAAGGACAAACACAAATGGAAGTACACTTAGGAGATGCATCTGTGGCATGGCCTGCAAGAACCAGCATGCTCTTAAAATACATCAGGCCAAGATGAAGTGCTTGGTGCAGGAGCCTACAGTGAAGCACCCACGGTCAGACCCTGGTGAGACAAGGGAGGAGTCCGGACTGAAATCACACACCAGAGTCCAGCACCTCCAAGCATCTGAAGTTCCATCACCGGACAAAATAGTCCAAAAGGCGTGGGTAAAATGGCCCCCAGCCAGCAAGCAGAGAGAGTGGCACCAGTTTAGGGAGGATGCTGCCCAAATAATAGGAAACATGTGGAAGGGGGATGCTGACAGCCACCTGCAAGCCATGTCTATGGTTACTGTGAACTAAGGAGCAGAGCAGATTTGGCTTGGAGAAGTAGGAGACCAGCAAAGCACCCTACATCATGAATCATAGAACAGGAAAGATCCTCCAGCTGCGACAAGAATTCTGGATCCTCACAAAGCAGTACAAGAGTGCAGAGGAAGAGGGGAAACCACCACTGGCAGAGCTCCACAACATCCTAAGGAGGAAGCTCAAGATGCTACATAGAGCAGAATGGCACATGCAAAAGGCGGGGAGAGAGCCAGAAAATGGGCAGCTTTTATAGCTAAACCCTTTGGTTTCACAAGGGTGTTGCTTGGCAGCAAGTGCACTGAATGTCTTGCATGCCACCCTGCATGGTCCTATGAGAGACGAGGATTTGGAACACCAGAGAGCCGTCATTGATGAAATAGCCAGAGAAGTCAGCTTTGACATGAGAGAGTCGAACCTGAAAGAGGTGCTGGAGGTGGTGAAATCAACTAGTGCCAGCTCAGTTCTGGGACCAAGAAGAGTTCTGAGGTATAGAAATGCTGTCCGGAGTTACTCCAACTTCTCTGGAAGCTACTGCAAATAATCTGGTGTGGGGGGTCGTTTCCAAGCAGTGGTGGTTTGCTGAGGAAGTCTGCATTCCCAAGGAGGAGAATTCCATAGATGTTGAGAAGTTTAGATCGATCTTGCTGCTCAGTATTGAAGGCAAGATCTTCTTCAGCATCCTATCCCGCCAGCTGAAAAACGTCCTGCCAAAGAACAACTACACTGACACCTCCGTGCAAAAGGGAGGAACTCCAGGGATGCCAGGCTGTACCGAACACAAAGGTATGGTCACGCAGTTTGTCAGGGAGGCACGCGGGGGGAAAGGAAATTTGGTTGTGCTATGGGTAGACCTGGTCAATACCACAGATGTTGGTACAGTCTGCACTAAACTGGCACCACATCCTCAGTAAGATCAAGGACCTCATTATGGACTACTTTAACAACTTCAGATTGAGAGTCACTTCTGTGTTATTGACATCAAGTTGGCACCGACTGGAGAAGGGCATTATCACTGGGTGCACTATGTAAGTCATCCTCTTTGCCCTAGCCATGAATATGGTAGTAAAAGCTGGAGAGGGGGAGTGCAGTGGCCCATCAACCAGGCCCAGTATGCAACAGCCCCCATCAGAGCCTACATGGATGACCTCACAGGTACCACATCCTCTGTACCAGGGAGCAGATGGATACTCCAATTGCTAGAGAGACTCATCAAGTGGGCAAGGTGAGCTTTAAGCCTGCTAAGTCAAGGTCAATGGTTTTGAAGAGAAGCAGTGTTTCAGACTAGTTCCACTTATTCCTAGATGGCACCAAGATTCCATCTATCAATGAGAAGCTAGTCAGATGTTTGGGAAAACTTTTTGACCACAGCCTCAGAGATGTGGTAGCCATCCAGACATTCATCAAGGAGCAAGAGACACAGCTCTGCAAAGTGGACAAGTCAGGACTGCCTGGGAAATGCAAGGCCTGGGTATACCAATATGGCATCCTGCCAGAGATCCTCTGACTCTTACTGGTTTATGATGTGCCCATTACATCAGTGGAGACAATGGAGAAAAGAATCAGTGGATATCTCGGCAGATGGCTTGGCTTCCCACGCCGCCAGAGCAGTGCAGCTCTATACAGGAAGAATAACGTTCAGCAGCTTCCTTTCAACTGTATCAAGAGAGTTTAAGGTCTCCTGTACTAGAGAAGCACTGTAGTACAGTACAGAGACTCCAAGAACACCAAAGAGGTCTCAGAGGCAGGCATTGAGATCCAGAACGGCACGAAATAGTGCTGCTAGGGAGATGGAGATGGCTAAAGTGAGGCTGAGGCACAAGGTTGTGGTGGGGGCAGTGGCAACAGGAAGATCAGGATTGGGCAGCTTTCCAATGCCTCAATAAAACAAGGTCCAAGGGAAGGAGAAGCAACAGCTTGTCCAGAAAGAGGAGCAGCAATGGAAGAGGAAAGAACCAGCAGGGAGCTCAGATGAGATGGGAAGAGTACAATGGAACGAAGGCTCACTTGAACAGACATCTGGCAAGAAGAACCCCAGCACATTAAATTCCTAATCCAAGTTGTATATGACATGTTACCTACTCTGCAAGCCTCCAACTATAGAACAAAGCTGATACACCTTCCTGTCCACTCTGCTATGGGAGATGGGACACTCAAACACACCCTGAGAAGATGTCCAAAGGCCCTAGAAGAGTGTCGTACCAGTGGCACCATGACCAGGTGCTGAAGGCAGTTACTGAAAGTGTCACCTCAGCCATAACAATAAATAGGCCCCATTATCCACCCAGGACAAGGCAGAAGAGCAGCTGAAACCGCTGACCTGGAGCAACTGAAGGTCTACCTTCCACCACACAGGACTGGCCAAGGACGATTGATCTGGGCAAGCAACTTAAGCTTCCGGCACATATCACAGCAACACTATTACAATCTGACATTGTCATTCTGTCAGAGGCCTCAAAACAGCCTTCCCTGATAGAGTTGACTGTGCCCTGGGAAGAACACAGAGAGGAGGCCTTTGAGAGAAAGTACCAGCAAACAATATCAAGACATCAATGAAAAAAAAATGCCCCTCTCAGATATCAAACTGAATGAACCAAACACGCATATTTTGGCTTATATACTGTTAAATAAACCTCTTCCAGAAAATCTGCTCTCACACAATGGGAATACTTTGAAACAGAATTGAGCTTTTGAACTGAACACTGGCCCTGAATTTGTTAAGGCAGAAATTCAGTCCTTTCTTGTTTTTCACTGGCTGTTTGTGAAACTGTAATGTTACATTTTTTTACTCATCTACATGTCATTTGTGAATTTCCCCTTAGGATTAATAAAGTATCTATCTATCTATTTCTAATCATTAATAAACCAGTTACTAACATTTTCATATTACCTTCTTTGTCCCCTTTTTTCGTGATGGAGGGAGGTCCCTGAGCCATTCAAGTTTTTCTGGTTCTAATTTGTCCATGTGAACCCAACCTTCTTTGGGTTTTACAGGCAACTCGTCAACTTAAAAACAAAAGAAAATTTTTACAACCATTTCTATGTTAATGTTTGCTGCTTCGTCTTCTAGAGGCATTATCTAACCAGAACAAATATCCAAGAGGTACTGTAAGTAAGAACGTCATACAGTGGGTCTTTTTAGAACTAAAGTTAGTGTGATAAAGATGTTACTCTAAGATTTTAAAGTGGACCTTCTACAGAACAAGTCTTACTAAGCAGATAAGGGAATGAAAAAAAAAATAATTATACTAATTAAAATTGATAGGAAACAAACAGAGATTCCCAGAATGAGACATACAGCTTTTTTTTCTAACCTAAGCAGTTCTCCCATGAAACCAATCAATTTGATGGAGACATTTCTCAGTCTCTTAGGAAATAGCTATTGATTTTGCTCAAAAATGGCAGAAGATAAAATAAGTAGACTGAAGCCCACAAATCTGCTTAGATCAGTGTTTCTCAAACTTGGTCCTAGAGTACCACTTTGCCCTAAGTTTTTCATTTTAACCAAATTATTGATTACAGGTGGAAACTGGCCCCTCACCTACTAGATGAAATTAAATATGTTACAGTTTTCATATTTATTGATCCTATACATTCTCAGTCTCTTTTTTTTTACTTGTCAATGTAATTTATCAAAGGTTTTTAGATTTCATTCATGGATTTTGTATCCCTAATGTTGCTTAAATTTTAAACTCTTTTTACTCCTTGTCTATTACTGAAGCAAATACGTGCTGATGAGTACATACATATATCTTTATATACAGTATAATACGCTACCGTGGCTGTTCGTTTGTCTGTCCAGGATTTTAAATCACCTGTAGCTTGTAAACCATTTGACCTATTGACCTGAAATTTGGTACACATATACTACGTGATGTCTACTATCTGCTTTTGCGGGGATGATTGACCTCCAAGGTTATTCCTCTTTTTATTTTTATTGTAGAATCAACTCTCAGCAGCGGGCAGCTGGGCGCCATTCTCTTCCCTACCACATTCCCCATCACTTCCCCTACCTCTTCATATCTTAAAATCATTCTTGAGGCAGATTGAAGACTTAAGTGCAGGCTTAAGTGAAAAATGAAAGAAAACATACTAAGTAATTGCAACACAAACACTGACTTAATCAGTTTTAACACAAAAAGATGCAGACGAAAGAAGAGAAGAAGCAGGCTGCTAGGGTGGAAAAAAGAAGAGCTGCTCAGGAAGCAGCAAGAGCATCAACCTCTAAGCAAGCGAATGCTAAATATAATGAGAAAGAGGATGAAAACTATGAATGCTCAAGTCAAGTGTATTCACTGTACGTTATCGTACAGTGTGCCGTTACTGGCAGTAAATAATAGGGCATGAACAGTTCCACCTTAAGTCTCTTGACTTACACTTCATACAGAAAACTATTTAAAAAAACCAAGGAGCTGGTGGTGGATTTTAGGAGGCCCAGGCCCCTCATGGACCCCACGATCATCAGAGGTGACTGTGTGCAGAGATTGCAGACCTATAAATACCTGGGAGTGCAACTGGATGATAAATTGGACTGGACTGCCAATACTGATGCTCTTTCTAAGAGAGGACAGAGTCGACTAGATTTCCTTAGAAGACTGGCATCCTTCAACATCTGCAATAAGATGCTGCAGATGTTCTATCAGACAGTTGTGGCGAGTGCCCTCTCCTATGCGGTGGTGTGCAGGGGAGGCAGCATAAAGAAGAGGGATGCCTCACGCCTGGACTGGTGAGGAAGGCAGGCTCTATTGTAGACATGGAGCTGGACAGTTTGACATCCGTGGCAGAGCGACGGGCGCTGAGCAGGCTCCTGTCAATCATGGAGAATCCACTGCATCCACTGAACAGGATCATCTCCAGACAGAGGAGCAGCTTCAGCGACAGACTGCTGTCACCATCCTGCTCCACTGACAGACTGAGGAAATCATTCCTCCCCCACACTATGCGACTCTTCAAGGATCTTCAGTTCCACCCGGGGGGGGTAAACGTTAACATTATACAAAGTTATTGACAGTTATATCTGCCTTGCACTCTCCACCTTGCATTTTTTTTAACTTGCACTGAATTTTTATCACTCTTTAATTAATATAGTTTATATCAGTATGCTTCTGCTGGATAATGTGAATTACCCCTTGGGAATTAACAAAGGATTTATCTATCTGTCTATTTAGAAGCAATTCCAGGATTTAGTTTAAGAAATATTCAATTTAACATGGCTTTTTGTTTTATATATTAATTGTCTTTAAACTTTAAGAATTCATTTGTTGTTATTTCTATAATTAATTTAAATACTTATCATTTACAACTGAAAGTACAAGAAATACAAGTGAAAATGATAATATGTACTGGCTGCTGTATTATAGACGAAGTGAAAAAACAGCAGTATCAAATCTAAAAAATATAAAGAAAACAAATTATTCCCTTTAAATACAGCACAAAACCGTTGTTTATGTGAATTTCCCCTTGGGGATTAATAAAGTATCTATCTATCTATCTATCTATCTCTGTATCTATCTAAATTCCACAGACAAGTAACACAAAGACAGTTAGTAAATTTCCATACTTTCATATTAAATACTGAAAACAAAAAATATAACATTTTCAATTAAAAATGTAGTCTCTTTATAGAAAGTAATTAACATCTGATTAATAAATAGGATGAAATGAAATCCAGATACTCATAAATGTTTAGGAAACACTGACCAAAATGATTTGCAGTAGGCTGAAATTGTCCGAAAATGTTTGAAAATGAAGAGTTCCTTCTTGGTAATGAAAAAGTCTCAAAATATGAGAACAGCTGTTGAAACTATTAAAAAAAAGATTTCAGCATCAAGCCTCTAATTCTGAAAATTGCTACCATTCCGAAGTAAAAGCAACATTGCAGTCTAATTCGAACTTGGCTTCACTTTTGAAAATTAATAAACTATTTCTATAGTTTATGCTTCTCTGTTCTGTTCCTTGCCTGGTTCATTTTACAGTGTGGTTTGCTTACTTCCATGGGATATTTTACTCACAGGCATCATGTTGAGCTCTGTGTAAATGCCAATGAGGTCCAGCTCTAGGCTGTGATGACTTCTGTATATAAAGACACCAATAGGAAATCCCTCGCCTGTTAAAATATAGACCTGAATATATAGACTGAAAACAGTGCAGCTTAGGCTTGTGGGTGTAGGTGTGAGTCCAATGCTATGTTGGCCCTGGGATGCGTAATGGGGAAATCAGCTGATCGTAAATTCAAATGCTAATGCAATCAACTCTGCCGGTTTCTTTGTTGACACTCCATAGCTTATAAAGTAGGGCACCTGCACCCACATAGGTATAAAAGTCTGAGTAGGGCAGGCTGGGAAGTAAGGTGAGATCAAGAGGAAAAGAAAAAAAAAAGTCAGAGAAAGAATTAGAGAGTGTTACCTGGATAAGTGGATAGGGAGGCATGGCAGTCAGGAGGTGGCCCCAAGAGAAGACAGAGAGAAACATCACTCTAGGAGCAGGTTGCTAATAATTGCATTCCACAAAGCAAGAGCGGTTAATGGATTTGAAGGTCATACCAAATATGCCAAAGCATGGTGGTTGGATGTTGGAGCTGGACTTTGAGCGTCCCAGCAGATACTGACTGAGGTGGCTGTGATGCAAGGTATTTAATGGTTGACTGAGCATGCCGGGATCTCTGATCTGCTACGAAGAGCCAAGTAGGGTGAGCAGATGAGACAGGTGAGAGAGACACACTAGGCTCGGAGATAGACTGGGTTCTAGTCATGATTTCAATTTATTTATTGATTTTTCCTGCACAGAAGAGCACTTGTTTTTATCATGTATTATTTATTTATTAGGTGATTTGTTTCTTGAAAAAAAAATGCTGAAAGCACTGTTTGCACCAATTTTGTTGTTGCCTTAGTTTCATAATTATTAATGATCCGAGTTCAGAAGATGCCAATGTTATGGACAATCCAGGCAAACTATATACTTTACTTGAGAGGGGCTTGTGCTTTAATTTTAAAATCTCAGCAGCTCATATGCAAAATATCTGCATCACAGTTGTTAGTTTATTACTTCTTAGTCAGATCATGACATTTTCTTTTAATTTTCTTTTTTCATGAAATATCAACAGTTTAAAATAGATATAAAACTCACACATCCAATAACATACGCTACTATTCAAAAGTTTTAGAACACCCTTATTTTCCAAGTTTTATAAAATGTTTAGATGAAAAAGATTAGTATGACTGTCATCCCTGCTTTCAAAAAACAACCTTGTATAAAGCTCATTTCTGCAACAGATTAGAAGCTTAATAAATATTGCAAGTGAGCAAGAATATGTTAGAGAAAACACAAGGAATATTGCAAGCAATGGAGCTCTGCACCCACTGGCTAAATCTCTCAGCCTCTACCCCAGAAAGGTATCAAATTAACAAAAGGGTAGAGAAGATATAGAGAAGATACCCTATCATGCCATTAATCCTCACCTGTTATTGGAGGACATAAGTCTTGGTCGCTGCTTTCATCCTCCATTACTGCCGTTGTCTCCAATTCCATAATTTCTTCATTCTCTGAGCTTTGCTTATCCGATCTACTCATTTCTAAATCTGTGTTTGTCAAAGAGGCTGAAGATATCTTGGACTTCACAAAAGCCACCAGCCTAGGATCTAAATGAAAATAAAAATTGCCACCAATTAATTTTCATTGACTGGCTAAAAAAAATCAACAATGAACAACGACACAATAAACATATTGATATATAAATAGCTTTCAAATGAAATATAACCAGACTGCTTGAATTTTGCTTTGGAGAGAAGACTGCTTTATTAGTAGACTGACATAAGGAGTGGTAGATGTGTGATTATGATCTTAGTGTATAATTTTTATTTAATCAGTGTATTTGAAACTAAAACGTAATCAGTGTGTTCACTAACACATCATGCAGTGGTCCTTACATTTGTACATTTTTTGTCTTTATCAACACATTATCTAATGGTAAAGAGAAGGTAGGGCAAAACAGCAGTCAGCTAGACTGCAAATTAATTTAATTATTTTCATTTAATGGATGGAAAAACTAGAACTAGTAGATGGTAAGCAATTTTACAGCACTGTACTAGTAATTAAATTATGTCTACTTAAATAAATAAATACACTATTAGGGCAACTGAGACCTTAAAACATCACAAAGCTAAATCCACAAAGAAACTAAGAGGATTATCCCATAAACCAAGACACTGTTGATTTAATCCTAAGTAATTAAAGACACATAGAGAAATAATTCAGATATAAAACAGAAGCTTGCTTTAAATTTTCTTGTATATGTTTTTTTTTTTTTTATAAAAGGTGAGATATTGTTTTCACCTGGAAAAGTGTAATTATGAGGCAGAATCAACGTCATTCCTACTTTTGGATTTGGAGAAGCATTACACTGGTCAGGGTACTGAATACTCTATTTTAACATAAGAGTAGAAACACTCAAAGGATCCCTGCTGGGTGGCACTCACTGGAAATTTGTACCGAAGGACAAGCGGAACAATTTTAATACATTTCCAAGTTACACAGAAGAAATCTTTGTTTTGCTGCTTAATACAAAATATTAATTTTTCTGCTTTTTTTAAAAAAAAAAACAAAAACCCAAATACAGTTCTTAATTCAACAGGGATAATGCATAATGATTCCATAGTAGTAATAGACGACTTCATAATAATTTTCATGACTTCATGATCATTTTGTGAACACCGCTTCATTACTGCTTGACAACTCATTTCAAAGCAAATAGCAACAATATGCAGTACAGAAACACCAAGGCAAGGTGTCTTGGAAATGGCGAGAACTGAATATTGTGCCACCAGGAAGTCCAACATAAATCCATAAAAAAAGGAAGTGTAAGGTTGTCTATTTATCTGATAAATGCTCTTGACTGCAAATAATACATGACATGTTATTGTGTAATTAATACTTCTAAAAGAGAACTTCCTATTCTTTTCAACAAAACAGAAAAGTTACTTAATAGGTTTTTAAAATACTATGTATCAAAACTTCTTTTATACCTAAGACAAACTATTTCAGAGCCAGGTCTTCCAGAGTGCAAGTATTAATGAGGAAATGGATGCTTTGAGATGTCTGGCAAGTGAACATCATAGCATTCATCTGATACCAAAGTGTGCCCACACTGGATCTTCAGACCAGTTGTACAATTCCAATTTAAAACAGTGTAGCATCTTGAACATTTAAATTCAACTATTAAATTTGAAAAAAATGTTCCAAAGTTTGATGGCTTCAGTTTTAAAAGATAAATGGAAAGTACTTTACTCTGTCACTAAAATCACTTGAGATGTGTCATCTGTTTTGAAACCATCTAGCTAAACACTGAATATTTAATTGTACTCAATAAAAATAAACCAAATTTAAGACCACTAAAATTATTTACCAATAGAGTATATATTTTAGACATGGACCTAATTAAAAATATAAATTTGTTTCCAAAAAACATCTTTATGTTTTAGGATACAATCATTCCAAAGTGGAACTCTAGAAGAACAAAAGTAAGTAACATTAGTGTTGTGACATTTTAGGTCAGCACTTTACTTTTCTTCATTCTATACCCACCACACTTACTGACAGAAATCACACTCTTTATTAAGTGAAAAAGTGACAGACCTTTGTTTATAACACATTGGACCAGCTGTATACATGGTACCAGTCCACTGCAGAAAAACTTTATGTAAAAAAATAAATAAAATTTAGACTTGATTGCATGTGAATACTTGAATAATCTACTTTAAGAAACAATGCATCAATTCTCTTTCTCTTGACAGCCCTTGTGAAAAGACAACTATAGCAATGACTATCTTTATTAAAAATATTTTTTTCTTTTCTGGATTTAATGAATTGCACAACCTTTATGTATCAAGTTAGGATATAAGAATACAAAGATATTCAAAATAACCATTCATAATATCAAGAAAGAAAGTGTCACTTTCTGTGAAGGGTAGAAAACAGTATTATAAAAAATGTTACTCTATTTATGGATTAGTGAAAAGAAAATCTTTTTTCCCTATTTACAATTTCACCACCTCCGATGTACTGGCACCCTGTCCGGGGATTTGTTCCTGCCTTGCACCCTGTGTTGGCTGGGATTGGCTCCAGCAGACCACCTGATCCTGTGTTAGGATATAGCGGGTTGGATAATGACTGACTGACTATTTCACCAGAAATATTAAATTGTTTTAACTCAATATAGCTCCACATCTTTAGTAGTATTTCCACACAGCCATTCAACTTACCAAGCTGTGAGATCAGCTTTCTCTGTTCTTCCAGAATCTCAACCTCTGACATGCTCTTTAGTCGTTGCTCATTCTCCCATTGAATCTGCTTCACCTCTGACGCACTATCTGGCTTACCAAGACCATCCCCTGAAATAAGTCCTGATGTAGGATCTGTGCACAATGAATTATGTTAGGCCAATACAAATAATTACAGCAGTTTAAAAAAAAGACTGTATGGTGAAGTTCAAGGAGGAGATAAGACAGGCACTAGGTGGCTGTAAAGAGTTACCTGATAGCTCGGCAACTACAGCAGAAGCAGTAAGGGAGACAGCTAGAAGGGTGCTTGATGTGACATCTGGACAGAGGAAGGAGGACAAAGAAACTTGGTGGTAGAATGGGGAAGTATAGGAGAGTATACAGAGGAAAAGGCTGGCAAAGAAGAATTGGGATAGTCAGAGAGATGAAAGAAGTAGACAAGAGTGCAAGGAAATAAGGTGTAAGGTGAAGAGAGAGGTGGCAATGGCTAAAGAAAAGGTGCATGATGAGTTGTATTAAAGGTTGGACACTAAGGAAGGAGAAAAAGACCTACACTAATTGGCTAGACAGAAGGACCTAGCTGGGAAAGATTAGCAGCAGGTTAGGGTGATAAAGAATAATGATGGAAACTTAGTCACAAGTGAGGAAAGCATGTTGAGCAGATGGAAAGAGTACTTCGAGAAACTGACGTATAAAAAGAATGAGAGAGAGAGAAGGTTGGATGATGTGGAGAGAGCAAACCAGGAAGTGCAATAGATTAGCAAGGAGATAAGGACAGCTATGAAGAGAATGTCCAGATGACATACCTGTGGAAGTATGGAGGTGTTTAGCACAGATGGCAGTGGAGTTTTTAACCAGATTATTTAATGCAATCTTGGAAAGTGAGAGGATGCCTAAGGAGTAGAGAAGAAGTGTACTAGAATAAATGTGATGTGCAGAACTGTATAAGTAAGTATAAATGGATAAAACTGATGACACACAGCATGAAGTTATGGGAAAGAGTAGCGGAAGCTAGTCTTAGAAGGAAGGTGATGATTAGAGAGCAGCAGTATGGTTTCATGCCGGGAAAGTGCAGATGGAAAGAGTACTTTGAGAGGCTGATAAATGAAGAGAATGAGAAGGTTGGATGATGTGGAGATAGGAAACCAGGAACTGCAATGGATTAGCAAGGAGGAAGTAAGGACTGCTATGAAGAGGATGAAAAATGGAAAGGCTGTTGGTCCAGATGTCATACCTATGGAAGCACAGAGGAGTTTAGGGGAGATGGCAGTGGAGTTTTTAACCTGATTGTTTAATGGAATCTTAGAATGTAAGACGATACCTGAGGATTGGAGAAGAAGTGTACTGGTACTGATTTTTAAGAATAAGAGGGATGTGCAGAGATGTAGTAACTACAGGAGGGTAAAACTGATGAGCCACAGAATGAAGTTAAGGGAACGAGTAGTGGAAGCTAGGTTGAGAAGGGAGGTGATGATTAGTGAGCAGCAGTATGATTTCATGCCAGGAATGAGCACCACAGATGCGATATTTTCTCTGAGGGTGTTGATGGAGAAGTACAGAGAAGGCCAAAAGGAGTTGCATTGTGTCTTTGTGGGCCTACAGAAAGCATATGACAGGGTGCCTAGAGGGGAGTTATGGTATTGAATGAGGAAGTAGGGACTGGTAGAGAAGTATGTAATAGTGGTACAGGATATGTACAAGGGAAGTGAGACAGTGGTGAGATCTGTGGTAGGAGTGCCAGATGCATCTAAGGTTGAGGTGGGATTACATCAGGGATCGGCTCTGAGCCCGTTCTTATTTGCAACGATGATAGACAGGTTAACAGAGGAGATTAGACAGGAGTCCCCATGAATGATTGTGGTTGACATTGTGATTTGTAACAAGATTAGAATGAAGGTTGAGGAGACCCTGGAGAGGTGGAGATATGCTCTAGAGAGGAGAGGAATGAGGGTCAGTAGGAACAAAACAGAATACATTTGTGTGAATGAGAGGGAGGTCAAAGGAATAGTAAGGATGTAGGGGGGCAGAGTTGGCAAAGGTGGATGATTTTAAATAGGATCAACAGTAATGGGGATTGTGGAAGAGAGGTGAAGAAGAACATGCAGGCAGGGTGGAGTGGGTGGAGAAGAGTGTCAGGAGTGATTTGTGACAGACGGGTACCAGCAAGAGTGAAAGGAAAGGCCTACAAGTGAGACCAGCTATGTTATATTGGTTGGAGATGGTGGTACTAACAAAAAGACAGGAGACAGAGCTGGAGGTTACAGACTTAAAGCTGCTAAGATTTGCATTGAGTGTGATGAGGATGTTCGGGAATAGGAACGAGTGCATTAGAGGGTCAGTTCAAGTTGGACAGTTTGGAGACAAAGCCAGAAAGGAGAGATTGTGTTGGTTTGGACATGTGCAGAGGAGAGACACTGGGTATAGTGGGAGATGGATGCAAGGGATGGAGCTACCAGGCAAAAGGAAAAGAAGAAGGCCTAAGAGGAGTTTTATGGATGTGGTGTGAGAGGACATGCAGGTGGTGGGTGTGACAGAGCAAGATGCAGAGGTCAGGAAGGTATGGAAACAGATGATCTGCTAATGGGAGCAGCCAAAAGAAGAAGAAGAAGAAGACAGCAGTTCAAAAAAAAGTCCAACTTCACATGACATCACTTAAACATACATTTTCACAGATTTAGACATTTCTTCTCTCACTTTCCTGAATCTTTATACAAAACATTCTAGTCAACTATTTACTCTATCCCTTTACCATATTTATTACAAAATACTTGGCTACAGATTAGGAGTATACTCTAACTATGAAGCTGATATTCTGCTATTTACAAGGCAAAGAGAAGAAGAAGAATACTTTTATACTGTCCTAACATTAAATTAGGTTGTTAAAAACTATATTTGTATGAGACAAACTTGAAAAACATGGCCACAAAGCCATTTTTTAACAAATCTGCAATTTGAAACAACCACCAAAACACTTTACCAGGATGCTGATGTATCTGCATTTTCATCTCCACATCATCTGATGCTCTAGTGGGTATTCTTTCCATGGCAGACTGTGATGCTTCTTTGGCTAGCATGCCATTTTCTTTAGCTTTTTGTAGCATCATTTTCTGTGCAAATATACTCTTTCTGCCCAAAGGAGAAGGTATCTAAAACCAAAATAAAAAGTATGCATTTGTCCTTAGAT